>NW_027182820.1:1010000-1167500 GCF_041146395.1 Eulemur rufifrons | reverse complement strand
CAGCCCGTTTCTTTAAGAATCCTTTGATTCATCACCTGGCAATCTACCATGGTTCTCTGGACCCCTCAATGCGTGGGACCCTTTAACTGGATACTTCCAAGAATTATGCTGCAGAGCTTTTGAAATAACCACTACGTGGAGAATTATTTGCCAGTTTTTGCAGCACCTTTCACCATAATTGTGACAAGGTTCGTCTCTGCCTCCTTAAACCAAGCTGGCTGCCATGGACAAAACCATGCTGAGGCCTACCTCACTTGGTATTGCCTATACTTGGTACTGGAGCCTGGCAAGAAGCCAGTCTTTTAAGTATCATTCCACCAACCTTTTTCCATTGTTTTAAAAGGCAGAGCACCTTTTGCCAGTTAGCATAAGAATGAGTTGCTGGAGGGCACGTTGTTGTGTGGGGTCAGGTGGTGTGTGAGGGGGCAGGCGCTCTGCCAGTCCAGTGTTTTTTTTTTTTTTTTTTTTTTTTATCCTCAGAGAGGAGAAGTTGGCATGTGTGCAGCAGGTGAAAAGTGCAGATCCTGTTTTAGTCTTAGACTGAAACAGGATCCACATTTTCTGCCCGTTCCTTTAAGAATCATTTGACTCTTCTTCCGTGAATCCACCATGGTTCTCTATAACCCTCTATGCGTGGCCCCAGGTAACTAGCTGGTTCCAAGAAGTATGCCATAGAGCTTTTGAAATAACCACTACGTGGAGAATTATTTGCCAATTTTTGCAGCACCTTTCACCATAATTGTGACAAGGTACTTCTCTGCCTCCTTAATCCCAAGATGGCTGCCAGGGAAAAAACTATGCTGAGGCCTAGCTCACTTGGTGTTGCCGATACTTGGTACGGGAGCGTGGAATAAAACCAGTCTTTCAAGTATCATTCCACCATCCTTTTTCCATTATTTTAAAAGGCATAGCACCGTTTGCCAGTTAGCATAAGAATGAGTCACTGGAGGGGACGTTTTTGTGTGGGGTCGTGTGGTGTGTGTGTGGGGGCAAGCCCTCTGTCAGTCCAGTGGTTTGTTTTTATTATGCCCAGAGAGGAGAAGTGGGCATGTGTGTGGCAGGTGAAAAGTGCGGATCCTGTTTCAGACTTAGACTGAAACAGGATCCGCACTTTTCAGCCTGTTCCTTTAAGACTCCTTTGATTCATTCTCAATGATGGTGGAATGGTGGTGACCTCCTGGATTCGTGCTCCTGGAGTGGAAGGCATGGGTCTCCCACTGCCACAACCCTAGAGGTTCACTTCCCCACAAGAACGGTGGTGTGAATCCATGGAGAATCAGCGTGGGACAGAGAGAGAGAGCAAGAAAAGACTGAGGTGATTAGGGAAATAAATCACCAAAATCTGGAGAGTGCGGGATGGCCAATAGAGAAGGGAGCACGGGACAGCTGTACCCACCTCACCAGAGAGTGGGGTGGGTTCAGCCCCACAGGAAAGCATCTTGTTCCCCCTCTGACCTCCACACCCACTCAATTGAGGATCTGCCTGAAGTCGGTGCAGAATCGCCACGGGAGATGTGGGGCTCTGCAGAGAGGAGACATTGGCAGGAGGCATTTTGGACCCTGGAGTGCTGTGCGCAGCTGACGCACCTAGCAACTGTCTCCTATACGTGGGCGGTGGGGCTGCTTTGGTCCCGGCTCTAGCAGACGCCAAACTGCCTCGTATAGGTGGGCGGCTGGATTCTCCCACTCCCCGGCTCCTCTGGCCTCTGCCGGTCCCTGAGCATTCAACCCCAGTGACAGTGATCTGCAGACGGGCGGCCGCCATTGTCGGGGTCCACAGCCTAAACGCTGAGGAGCGATTGGGTACCGGGCGGCTCCCTGGGCGGCTCCCTTCCCTAGTCCACGGACCCTGACTAGGAGCTCCACCTTTGTGTGAACACTGAGTGGTTCCCCAGTCACGAGAGAGTGGAGCGTGGACCTTGCAGACATTGGGGTGGGGCAGACCATCTCCCGCGGGAACTGTAGTGGCTGGGGCGCTGGGCGAATGAGGGCACCGCTCCACTCTCCCTATCCACTGTCTTTCTTGCAGAGAGAGACAGAAGCCACCTCGGGAGAGGAAGAGGGGCAGCCCCCCCAGCGGAGCTAGCAAAATCCTGAACAATATGTGAAGGGCTCCCCCTAGTGACAGAGGAGGCAGCTTACCTGGCACTCACAGCGTGCCCCTATCCAGACTAAAGCTGAAAGAAGGGATCTTAAGGATTCATTCAGATGGGAAGGGCTCAGCGAAGGAACTCTAGGAGTATAAAGAATCAAGCTGAAACCATGCCCTCAAAGAGGATTACTAGTTCTCCACCAATTAACACAAAGCAGATTCCAAATAGCAACATGTCACAGGAAGAATTTCAAACATGGATCATAAATACGCTGAACATTATGCAAGAAAAAATGGATAATCAACACAAAGAAACCACAAAAAAGATCCAGGACTTGGAAGAAAAATTCACCAAAGAAATTGAAATACTGAAGAAAAATCAAACTGAACTCCTGGAAATGAAAAATTTATTCAAGGAGCTACAAAACACAGTGGAAAGTCTCAAGAGCAGGGTAGATCAAACAGAAGAAAGAATCTCAGAGATCGAAGATAACACTTTCCAATTAAATAAGGCAGTCACAGAGTTAAAACAAAGAAACATGAGAAATAATCATAGTCTACAAGAAATGTGGGATTATGTAAAGAAGCCTAACGTGAGAGTTATTGGCATTCCTGAGGGTGAAGAAGACAATAAGCAAGGGTTGAATAAAGTATCTGAAGATATAATTGAGGAAAATTTCCCAGGCCTTGCCAAATCTCTAGATACACAGGTTCAAGAAGCTCAAAGAACCTCTGAGAGATTCATACCAAATAGGAAGACACCACGTCATGTAGTTATCAGACTGACCAAAATATCCACTAACGAGGCCCTTCTTCAATCTGTAAGGAGAAAAAAACAAGTAACATACAAAGGAAAGCCCATCCGAATCACGCCAGATTTCTCAACTGAAACCTTACAAGCAAGAAGAGATTGGAGCCCCATTCTCACTCTTCTGAAACAGAATAATGCCTAGCCTAGAATCCTGTACCCAGATAAGCTCAGTTTTATATATGAAGGTGAAATTAAGACATTCTCAGATAAACAAAAACTCAGAGAATTCACCAAGACAAGAGCAGCTTTCCAAGAAGTATTCAAAACAGAGTTACACGTGGTCCAGCACAAGAAGGACCTTCGAATGTAACACTAATCAAGAGATAAATATGAAAACACAGTTATCATAATGGCTCAAGAGAGAAAACAGATCAATGAAATTCAACCCAACATGAGGAACAGCAATCTGTCTCGCTTATCAGTTCTCTCATTAAATGTGAATGGATTGAATTCCCCACTCAAGAGACATGGACTGGCCCGATGGATAAAAAAGATATAAGCCAAGTATCTGCTGTCTTCAGGAAACTCATCTAACCTGCAAGGATGCATTTAGACTGAAAATAAAAGGGTGGAAATCAATATTCCAAGCAAATGGAACCCAAAAGAAAGCTGGCGTGGCAGTTCTAATCTCCGATAACGTAGTTTTTAAATCAACAAAAGTAAAGAAAGACAAAGATGGTTACTATATACTGGTGAAGGGTACAATTCAACAAGAAGACATAACTATACTTAACATATATGCACCCGATCTAGGTGCACCCAGATTCATAAAGCAAACCCTACTTGATCTGAACCAAATGATAGATAACAACACTTTAGTAGCCAGAGATTTTAACACGCCACTGACAGTTCAAGACAGATCCTCCAAACAAAAAATAAACAAAGAAATATTGGACGTATATAGAATGCTAGAACAAATGGGCCTGACTGACATCTACAGGACATTCTACCCAAATACCACTGAATATAAGTTCTTCTCATCAGCTCATGGGACATTCTCCAAGATTGACCATATCTTAGGACATAAAGCATGTCTTAAAAAATTTAAAAATATAGAAATAATACCATGCAGCTTCTCGGATCACAGTGGAATAAAAGTAACAATGAACCCTAACAGAAATCCTCATTTCTACTCAAAGTCATGGAAGCTAAATAACCTTCTCCTGAACAATCATTTTATAAATGAAGAAATCAAGTCAGAAATCAAAAGATTCTCTGAATTAAACGACAAAGGAGATACAACTTATCAAAATCTGTGGGACACAGCTAAAGCAGTCCTGAGAGGAAAATTTATTTCCATAAATGCCTATACCAAAAAGACAGAAAACTTACAAATAGACAATCTAATGAATAGACTCAAAGAGCTGGAGAAGAAAGAAGAGACCAAACCCAAACCCAGCAGAAGGAAATCATTAAGATTAAATCAGAACTAAATGAAAAGGACCATAAGGGAGATTAAACCAAACCATAACGGAGATTAATAAAACCAAAAGTTGGTTCTTTGAAAAAATAAACAAAATTGACACACCTCTGGCTAAACTAACCAAGAGCAGAAAAGAAAAATCTCTTATAACCTCGATCAGGAACACGAAAGGAGTAATCACGACTGATGCCACAGAGATACATGATATCATCTATGAATTCTACAAAAATCTTTATGCACACAAATTAGAAAACCTGGAGGAAATGGACAAATTCTTATAAACACACAGCCTTCCCAGGCTCAACCAGGAAGACACAGAATTCCTGAATAGACCGATATCTAGATCTGAAATTGAAACAGCAATAAAAAACCTTCCCAAAAAGAAAAGCCCTGGACCAGATGGGTTCACACCTGAATTCTACCATACCTACAAAGAAGAACTGGTGCCCATCGTACATAAACTATTCTCCAATATAGAGAAGAATGGGATTCTCCCCAACACTTTTTACCAAGCCAACATAATCCTGATACCAAATCCAGGAAAGGATGCAACTAAAACAGAGAACTATAGACCAATTTCTCTTATGAATATAGATGCAAAAATTCTCAATAAAATTCTAACAAATCGAATCCAAGTGCTTATCAAAAAAATAATCCATCACGACCAAGTGGGCTTCATCCCAGAGATGCAGGGATGGTTTGACATATGGGAATGTAATTCATCACATAAATAGAAGCAAAAATAAAGATCAGATGATCCTCTCAATAGATGCAGAGAAAGCATTTGACAAAATTCAACACCCTTTTATGATAAAAACACTTAACAAAATAGGCATAGATGGGGCCTATATAAAAATGATACAAGCCATATACGACAAACCCTCAGCCAACATCATACTGAATGGGGAAAAACTGAAAGCATTCCCACTTCAAACTGGAACCAGACAAGGCTTACCACTGTCCCCATTACTTTTCTACATAGTATTGGAAGTCCTTGCAAGAGCTATCAGGCAAGAGAGCAGAATCAAGGGAGTTGAAATAGGGACAGAAGAGATCAAACTCTCACTCTTTGCTGATGATATGATGTTATATCTATAAAACCCCAAGGTTTCAACCAAGAGACTCCTGGAATTGATCAATGAATTCAGTAAAGTCTCAGGATAGAAAATCAATACACACAAATCAGAGGAATTCATATATGCCAATAACAGTCAAATGGAAAACCAAATTAAGGACTCAATACCCTTCAAAATAGCAACAAAGAAAATAAAATACCTAGGAATTTATTTAACTAAGGAGGTAAAGGACCTCTATAGGGAGAACTATGAAACACTGAGGAAGGAAATTGCAGAACATGTAAATAGGTGGAAAACCATACCATGCTCATGGATCGGTAGAATCAACATTGTTAAAATGTCTATACTGCCCAAAGTTATCTACAGATTCAATGCAATCCTTATTAAATTACCAACATCTTTTTTCACAGACATAGAAAAAATAATTTTACGCTTTGTATGGAACCAGGGAAGACCCCGTTTAGCAAAAGCAATCTTAAACAACAAAAACAAAATGGGAAGTATTAATTTGCCAGACTTCAAACTATACTACAAGGCTGTGGTTCTTAAAACAGCCTGGTACTGGCACAAGTGCAGGGACACAGACCAGTGGAACAGAACAGAAAATCCCAATATAAAACCATCCTCATATAGCCGTCTAATCTTTGACAAAGCAGACAAAAACATACTCTGGGGAAAAGATTCCTTATTTAATAAATGGTGCTGGGAAAACTGGATATCCACATGTAGAAGACTAAAACAGGACACACAAAAATCAAATCACAGTGGTTAACAGACTTAAACCTAAGGTCAGAAACTATTAGAATTCTAGAAGAAAATGTAGGAAAGACTCTTACAGACATTGGCCTAGGCAAAGAATTTATGAAGAAGACCCCTAAAGCAATCACAGCAACAACAAAAATAAATAAATGGGACCTGATCAAATTAAAAAGCTTCTGCACAGCCAAAGAAACAGTCACGAGAGTAAATGGACAACCTACAGAATGGGAAAAAATTTTCGCATACTACACATCAGATAAAGGACTGATAACAAGAATCTATTTAGAACTCAGAAAAATCAGTAAGAAAAAATCAAACAACCCTATCAAAAAGTGGGCAAAGGACATAAATAGAAATTTTTCAAAAGAAGATATAAAAATGGCTAACAAACATATGAAAAAGTGTTCAACATCTCTAATCATCAGGGAAATGCAAATCAAAACCACAATGAGATATCACTTAACTCCAGTAGGAATGGCCTTTATCAAAAAGTCCCAAAACTATACATGTTGGTGTGGGTGTGGCGAGATAGGTACATTCATAAACTGCTGGTGGGACTGTAAACTAGTGCAGCCCCTGTGGAAAGCAATGTGGAGATACCTTAAACAGATTCAAGTAGACCTACCATTCGATCCAGCAATTCCATTATTGGACATCTACCCAGAAGAACAAAAGTCATTCTATAAAAAAGACACCTGCACCTGAATGATTATAGCAGCACAATTCACAATCACAAAGATGTGGAAACAACCCAAATGCCCATCAATTCATGAATGGATTAGCAAAATGTGGTATATGTATACCATGGAATATTACTCAGCTATTAGAAATAATGGCGATATGGCATCTCTTTGGTTCTCCTGGAGAGAGCTGGATCCCATTCTATTAAGTGAAGTATCCCAAGAATGGAAAAATAAGCACCACATGTACTCACCAGCAAATTGGTTTCCCTGAGTGCACATTTGGGAACAACACCAATTGGGTATCGGACAGAGGTTGGGGCCGGGTGGAAGGGATGGGTGTATACCTACTTGATGAATGTGATGTGCACTGCCTGGGGAATGGACACCCTTCAAGTTCTAACTGGGGGGGATGGGGTGGGGGAGAGGAGGGGTGCACACCTACATGATGAATGTGATGTGCACTGACTAGGGAATGGACAAAATTGAAGCTCAGAATCGGGGGAAAGGGGAGGCATGGGGAATGTATATAGCCTGATCTTTTGTACCCCCATAATGAGCTAACAAACAAACAAACAAACAAAAAAGAATCGTTTGATTCATCAGCTGGGAATACACCATGGTTCTTTAAAGACCTCTATGCGTGGGCCCAGGTAACTGGCAAGTTCCAAGAAGTATGCCACAGAGCTTTTGAAATAACCACTACGTTGAGAATTATTTGCTAGTTTTTGCACCACCTTTCACCATAATTGTGATAAGGTTGGTCCGTGCCTCCTTCAACCCAAGATGGCTGGGGCGGACAAAAGTATGCTGAGGCCTAGTTCACTTGGTGTTGCCGATAGTTGGTACTGGAGCCTGGCAAGAAGCCATGTTATTAAGAGTCATTCCACCATCCTTTCTCCATCATTTTAAAAGGCAGAACACCTTTTTCCAGTTATCATAAGAATGAGTTGCTGGAGGGGACGTTTTTGAGTGGGGTCGGGTGGTGCGTTGAGGGGAAGGCTCTCTGTCTGTCTGGTGGTTTGTCTTTATTATGCCCAAAGAGGAGAGGTGGGCATGTGTGTGGCAGGTGAAAAGTACGGATCCTGTTTCAGTCTTAGACTGAAACAGGATCCGCACTTTTCAGCCAGTTCCTTTACGAATCCTTTGATTCATCAGCTGGGAATCCACCATGGCTGTCGAGACCCCTCTATGTGTGGGTCCAGGTAACTGGCTAGTTCCAAGATGTATGCCGCAGAGCTTTGGAAATAACCACTACATTGAGTATTATTTGCCAGTTTTTGCAGCAACTTTCACAATGATTGTGAAAAGGTTAGGCAGTGCATCCTGAAACCCAAGCTGGCTTCCACAGAAACAACTACGGTTAGGCCAATCTCCCTTGGAGTTGCCGATAATTGGTACTGGTCCGTGGCAAGAAGCCATTCCTTTAAGTATCATTCCACCTTCCTTTCACAACTATTTTAAAAGGCAGAGCACCTATTGCCATTTAGCTTAAGGATGAGTCGCTGGAGGAAACGTTTTTGTGTGGGGTGGGAGAGGCAGAGCCAGGCCCTCTGTCAGTCCAGTGGTTTGTTTTTATTATCCCCGGAGAGGAGAAGTGGACATGTGTGTGGCAAGTGAAAAGTGTGGATCCTGTTTCAGTCTTAGACTGATACAGGATCGGCACTTTTCATCCTGTTCCTTTAAGAATCCTTTGCTTCATCAGCTGGGAATCCACCATAGTTCTCTACACCCCACTATGTGTGGACCCACTTAACAGGCTAGTTCAAAGAAGTATGCCACAGAGCATTTGAAATAACCACTACCATGGAAATTATTTGCCAGCTTTTCCAGCACTTTTACCATAATTTTGATAAGGTTCATTTGTGCTTCCTTAAACCCTAGATGGCTTCCATGGACAAACCTATACTGAGGGTTCTCTCGCTTGGTGTTGCCAATACTTGGTACGGGAGTCTGACAAGAATCCAGTCTTTTAATTATCATTGCCCCATCCTTTCTCCCTTATATTAAAAGGTGAGCAACTTTCGGCAGTTAGCATAAGGATGAGTCAACGGAGGGGACGTTTTTGGGTGGGATCGGGGTGGTTTGGGGGACAGTCCCTCTGTCAGTCTGGTTGTTCGTGTTTATTATGCCCAGACAGGGAAGTGGATATATTTGTGGCAGGTGAAATGTGCGGATCCTGTTTCAGTTAGACTGAAACAGTATCCGCACTTTTCAGCCGGTTCCATTAAAAATCCTTTGATTCATCAGCTGGGAATCCACCATGGTTCCTTAGAACCCTCCATGCATGGGCCCATGAACTGGCCTGTACCAAGATGTATGCTGCACAGCTTTTGAGATAAACACTACGTGTAGAATTATTTGCCAGTTTCTGCAGCACATATCACCATAATTGTGATAAGGATCGTCTGTGCCTCCTTAAACACAAGATGGCTGCCACGGAGAAAACTATGCTGAGGCCTAGGTCACTTGGATTTCACGACACTTGTTACTGGAGGCTGGAAGGAGGCCATTCTTTTAAGTATCATTCCACCATACTTTCCCCATTATTTTAAAATGCACGGAAACCTTTGCAAGTTAGCATAATAATTAGTAGCTGGAGGGGACATTTTTATTTGTGGGGTCGGTGTGGGTGGGGGGCGCAGGCCCTCTGTCAGTTCGCTGGATGGTTTTTATTTTCCCCAGACCGGAGAAGTGGGCATGTGTGTGGCAGGTAAAAAGTTCGGACCCCGTTTCTGTCTTAGACTGAAACAGAAACCGCACTTTTCACCCCGTTCCATTAAGAATCCCTTGCTTCATCAGCTGGGAATCCACCATGGGCCTCTAGACTGCTCTATGCGTGGGCCCAGTTAACTGGCTAGTTCAAAGAATTATGCCGCAGAGCTTTTCAAGTAACCACTACCATGAGAATTACTTGACCGCTTTTGCAGCACCTTTCACCATAATTGTGATAAGGTTCATCTGTGCCTCCTTAAACCCAAGATGGCTGCCAGGGACAAACCTGTGCTGAGGCCTAGGTGACTTGCTGTTGCCAATACTTGGTATGGGAGTCTGGCAATAAGCCAGTCTTTTAGGTATAATTCCACCATTCTATCTCCATTATTTTAAAAGGCAGAGGACGTATTGCCAGATAGCATAAGGATCAGTCGCTGGAGGGCACGATTTTGTGTGGGGTGGTGGGGGGCGGGGGCAGGCCATCTGTCAATCCGATGGGTTGTTTTTGTTATCCCTAGAGAGGAGAAGTGGGCATGTGTGTTGCAGGCAAAAAGTCCGAATCCTGTTTCAGTCAGGATCTGCACTTTTCAGCCTGTTCCTTTAAGAATCCTTAGATTCATCACCTTGGAATCCACCATGGTTCTCCAGACCCCTCTATGCGTGGGCCCAGGTAACAGGCTTCTTCCAAGAAGTATGCCACAGAGCTTTTGAATTAAACAGTACGTTGAGAATTATTTGCCGGGTTTTCAGCACGTTTCAACATAATTATGATAAAGTTTGTATATGCCTCCTTAAACCCAACATGGCTGCCACGGGCATAACTATGCTGAGGCGTAGCTGACTTGGTGTTGCCTATTTTTGTTAGTGGAGACTGACAAGAAGCCATTCTTCTAAGTATCATCCCACCACCATTTTTCCATTGTTTTAAAATGCAGGGAAATTTTGCAAGTTAGCATTATAATTAGTAGCTGGAGGGTACGGTTTTTTTTTTTGTGTGTGTGTGGTCGATGTGGATGGGGGGGTCAGGCCCTCTGTCAGTTCGCTGGTTAGTTTTTATTATCCCCAGAGAGGAGAAGTGGGCACGTGTTTGGCAGGTGAAAAGGGCGGATTCTGTTTCAGAGAATTAACGATGATCCCCATGGTCATCCCGTTCCTTTAATAATCCTTTACTTCATCAGCTGGAAATCCACCATGGTTCTCTATACTCCTCTTTGCGTGGGAACAGGTAACTGCCTTGTTCCAAGAAGTATGCCGCAGAGCTTTTCAATTAACCACTACGTTGAAAATTATTTGCAGGTGTTCAGCGTTTTACCATAATTGTGAGAACCTTTGTTTGTGCCTCCTGAAACCCAAGAAGGCTGCGACGGACATAACTATGCTGAGGAGTAGCTGACTTGGTGTTGCCTATTTTTGTTAGTGGAGACTGACAAGAAGCCATTCTTCTAAGTATCATCCCACCACCATTTTTCCATTGTTTTAAAATGCAGGGAAATTTTGCAAGTTAGCATTATAATTAGTAGCTGGAGGGTACGGTTTTTTTTTGTGGGTGTGGTCGATGTGGATGGGGGGGGGTCAGGCCCTCTGTCAGTTCGCTGGTTATTTTTTATTATCCCCAGAGAGGAGAAGTGGGTATGTGTTTGGCAGGTGAAAAGGGCGGATTCTGTTTCAGAGAATTAACGATGATCCCCATGGTCATCCCGTTCCTTTAATAATCCTTTACTTCATCAGCTGGAAATCCACCATGGTTCTCTATACTCCTCTTTGCGTGGGAAAAGGTAACTGCCTTGTTCCAAGAAGTATGCCGCAGAGCTTTTCAATTAACCACTACGTTGAAAATTATTTGCAGGTGTTCAGCGTTTTACCATAATTGTGAGAACCTTTGTTTGTGCCTCCTGAAACCCAAGAAGGCTGCGACGGACATAACTATGCTGAGGAGTAGCTGACTTGGTGTTGCCTATTTTTGTTAGTGGAGACTGACAAGAAGCCATTCTTCTAAGTCTCATCCCACCACCATTTTTCCATTGTTTTAAAATGCAGGGAAATTTTGCAAGTTAGCATTATAATTAGTAGCTGGAGGGTACGGTTTTTTTTTTGTGGGTGTGGTCGATGTGGATGGGGG
The DNA here is from genome assembly GCF_041146395.1 of Eulemur rufifrons. Lineage (NCBI taxonomy): Eukaryota > Metazoa > Chordata > Mammalia > Primates > Lemuridae > Eulemur > Eulemur rufifrons. The sequence goes on along the minus strand of NW_027182820.1, from coordinate 1,155,825 downwards.
GGGGGGGTCAGGCCCTCTGTCAGTTCGCTGGTTATTTTTTATTATCCCCAGAGAGGAGAAGTGGGTATGTGTTTGGCAGGTGAAAAGGGCGGATTCTGTTTCAGAGAATTAACGATGATCCCCATGGTCATCCCGTTCCTTTAATAATCCTTTACTTCATCAGCTGGAAATCCACCATGGTTCTCTATACTCCTCTTTGCGTGGGAAAAGGTAACTGCCTTGTTCCAAGAAGTATGCCGCAGAGCTTTTCAATTAACCACTACGTTGAAAATTATTTGCAGGTGTTCAGCATTTTACCATAATTGTGAGAACCTTTGTTTGTGCCTCCTGAAACCCAAGAAGGCTGCGATGGACATAGCTATGCTGAGGAGTAGCTGACTTGGTGTTGCCTATTTTTGTTAGTGGAGACTGACAAGAAGCCATTCTTCTAAGTATCATCCCACCACCATTTTTCCATTGTTTTAAAATGCAGGGAAATTTTGCAAGTTAGCATTGTAATTAGTAGCTGGAGGGTAGGGTTTCTTTTGTGTGTGTGTGGTCAATGTGGATGTGTTGGTCAGGCCCTCTGTCAGTTCGCTGGTTAGTTTTTATTATCCCCAGAGAGGAGAAGTGGGCATGTGTTTGGCAGGTGAAAAGGGCGGATTCTGTTTCAGAGAATTAACGATGATCCCCATGGTCATCCCGTTCCTTTAATAATCCTTGACTTCATCAGCTGGAAATCCACCATGGTTCTATATACTCCTCTTTGAGTGGGAAAAGGTAACTGGCTTGTTCCAAGAAGTATGCCGCAGAGCTTTTCAATTAACCACTACGTTGAAAATTATTTGCAGATGTTGAGCGTTTCACCATAATTGTGAGAACCTTTGTTTGTGCCTCTTGAAACCCAAGAATGCAGCGACGGACATACCTATGCTGAGGAGTAGCTGACTTGGTGTTGCCTATTTTTGTTAGTGGAGACTGACAAGAAGCCATGCTTCTAAGTATCATCCCACCACCATTTTTCCATTGTTTTAAAATGCAGGGAAATTTTGCAAGTTAGCATTATAATTAGTAGCTGGAGGGTACGGTTTTTTTTTTGTGTGTGGTCGATGTGGATGGTGGGGGTAAGGCCCTCTGTCAGTTCGCTGGTTAGTTTTTATTATCCCCAGAGAGGAGAAGTGGGCATGTGTTTGGCAGGTGAAAAGGGCGGATTCTGTTTCAGAGAATTAACGATGATCCCCATGGTCATCCCGTTCCTTTAATAATCCTTTACTTCATCAGCTGGAAATCCACCATGGTTCTATATACTCCTCTTTGCGTGGGAACAGGTAACTGGCTTGTTCCAAGAAGTATGCCGCAGAGCTTTTCAATTAACCACTACGTTGAAAATTATTTGCAGGTGTTCAGCGTTTCACCATAATTGTGAGAACCTTTGTTTGTGCCTCCTGAAACCCAAGAAGGCTGCGACGGACATAACTATGCTGAGGAGTAGCTGACTTGGTGTTGCCTATTTTTGTTAGTGGAGACTGACAAGAAGCCATTCTTCTAAGTCTCATCCCACCACCATTTTTTCATTGTTTTAAAATGCAGGGAAATTTTGCAAGTTAGCATTATATTTAGTAGCTGGAGGGTACGTTTTTTTTGTGTGTGTGGTGGATGTGGATGGGGGTGGTCAGGCCCTCTGTCAGTTCGCTGGTTAGTTTTTATTATCCCCAGAGAGGAGAAGTGGGCATGTGTTTGGCAGGTGAAAAGGGCGGATTCTGTTTCAGAGAATTAACTATGATCCCCATGGTCATCCCTTTCCTTTAATAATCCTTTACTTCATCAGCTGGAAATCCACCATGGTTCTCTATACTCCTCTTTGAGTGGGAACAGGTAACTGGCTTGTTCCAAGAAGTATGCCGCAGAGCTTTTCAATTAACCACTACGTTGAAAATTATTTGCAGGTGTTCAGCGTTTCACCATAATTCTGAGAACCTTTGTTTGTGCCTCCTGAAACCCAAGAAGGCTGCGACGGACATAACTATGCTGAGGAGTAGCTGACTTGGTGTTGCCTATTTTTGTTAGTGGAGACTGACAAGAAGCCATTCTTCTAAGTCTCATCCCACCACCATTTTTCCATTGTTTTAAAATGCAGGGAAATTTTGCAAGTTAGCATTATAATTAGTAGCTGGAGGGTACGGTTTTTTTTTGTGTGTGTGGTCGATGTGGATGGGGGGGGGGTCAGGCCCTCTGTCAGTTCGCTGGTTAGTTTTTATTATCCCCAGAGAGGAGAAGTGGGCATGTGTTTGGCAGGTGAAAAGGGCGGATTCTGTTTCAGAGAATTAACGATGATCCCCATGGTCATCCCGTTCCTTTAATAATCCTTTCCTTCATCAGCTGGAAATCCACCATGGTTCTCTATACTCCTCTTTGCGTGGGAAAAGGTAACTGCCTTGTTCCAAGAAGTATGCCGCAGAGCTTTTGAATTAACCACTACGTTGAAAATTATTTGCAGGTGTTCAGCGTTTTACCATAATTGTGAGAAACTTTGTTTGTGCCTCCTGAAACCCAAGAAGGCTGCGACGGACATAACTATGCTGAGGAGTAGCTGACTTGGTGTTGCCTATTTTTGTTAGTGGAGACTGACAAGAAGCCATTCTTCTAAGTCTCATCCCACCACCATTTTTCCATTGTTTAAAAATGCAGGGAAATTTTGCAAGTTAGCATTATAATTAGTAGCTGGAGGCTACGGTGTTTTTTTTTTTTTTTTTCCTGTGGGGTCGGTGTGGATGTGTTGGTCAGGCCCTCTGTCAGTTCCCCGGTTGGTTTTTATTATCCCCAGAGAGGAGAAGTGGGTATTAGTATGGCAGGTGAAAACTGCGGATCTGTTTCAGAGAATTAAACAGGATCCGCATGGTAATCCCGTTCCTTTAAGAATCCTTTGCTTCATGAGCTGGGAATCCACCATGGTTCTATATACTTGTCTATGCGTGGGCACAGGAAACTGGCTAGTTCCAAGAAGTATGCCTCAGAGCTTTTCAATTAACCAGTATGTTGACAATCCTTTGCAGGTTTTCAGCGTTTCACCATAATTGTGATAACGTGTGTATGTGCCTACTGAAACCAAATATGGCTGCTACGGACATAACTATGCTGAGGCGTAGCTGACTTGGTGTTGCCTATTTTTGTCAGTGGAGACTGACAAGAAGCCATTCTTCTAAGTATCATCCCACCATCATTTCTCCATTGTTTAAAAATGCAGGGAAATTTTGCAAATTGGGGTTATAATTAGTAGCTGGAGGGTACTTTTTTGTTTTGTGGGGTCGGTCAGGATGGGTGTTCAGGCCCTCTGTCAGATCGCTGGTTTGTTTTTATTATCCCCAGAGAAGAGTAGTGGGCATGTGTTTGGCAGGTGAAAAGTGCGGATTCTGTTTCAGAGCATTAAACAGGATCCGCATGGTCATCTCATTCCTTTAAGAATCCTTTGCTTCATCAGCTGGGATTCCACCATGTTTCTATATACTCCTCTATGCGTGAGCACAGGTACCTAGCTTGTTCCAAGAATTATGCTGGAGAGTTTTCAAATTAACCAGTACGTTGAAAATTATTTGCAGGTTTTCAGCGTTTCACCATAATTGTGATAACGTTTGTATGTCCCTCCTGAAACCCAAGAAGGCTGCGAAGGACATAACTATGCTGAGGAGTAGCTGACTTGGTGTTGCCTATTTTTGTTAGTGGAGACAGACAAGAAGCCATTCTTCTAAGTATCATCCCACCACCATTTTTCCATTGTTTTAAAATGCAGGGAAATTTTGCAAGTTAGCATTATAATTAGTAGCTGGAGGGTACGGTTTTTTTTTTTTTGTGTGTGTGGTCGATGTGGATGGGGGGGTTCAGGCCCTCTGTCAGTTCGCTGGTTAGTTTTTATTATCCCCAGAGAGGAGAAGTGGGCATGTGTTTGGCAGGTGAAAAGGGCGGATTCTGTTTCAGAGAATTAACGATGATCCCCATGGTCATCCCGTTCCTTTAATAATCCTTTACTTCATCAGCTGGAAATCCACCATGGTTCTATATACTCCTCTTGGCGCGGGAACAGATAACTGCCTTGTTCCAAGAAGTATGCCGCAGAGCTTTTCAATTAACCACTACGTTGAAAATTATTTGCTGCTGTTCAGCGTTTCACCATAATTGTGAGAAGCTTTGTTTGTGCCTCCTGAAACCCAAGAAGGCTGCGACGGACATAACTATGCTGAGGAGTAGCTGACTTGGTGTTGCCTATTTTTGTTAGTGGAGACTGACAAGAAGCCATTCTTCTAAGTATGATCCCACCACCATTTTTCCATTGTTTTAAAATGCAGGGAAATTTTGCAAGTTAGCATTATAATTAGTAGCTGGAGGGTTCGGTTTTTTTTTTGTGTGTGGTCAATGTGGATGGTGGGGGTCAGGCCCTCTGTCAGTTCACTGGTTAGTTTTTATTATCCCCAGAGAGGAGAAGTGGGCATGTGTTTGGCAGGTGAAAAGGGCGGATTCTGTTTCAGAGAATTAACGATGATCCCCATGGTGATCCCGTTCCTTTAATAATCCTTTACTTCATCAGCTGGAAATCCACCATGGTTCTATATACTCCGCTTTGCGTGGGAACAGGTAACTGGCTTGTTCCAAGAAGTATGCCACAGAGCTTTTCAATTAACCACTACGTTGAAAATTATTTGCAGGTGTTCAGCGTTTCACAATAATTGTGATAACGTGTGTTTGTGCCTCCTGAAACCCAAGAAGGCTGCGACGGACATATCTATGCTGAGGAGTGGCTGACTTGGTGTTGCCTATTTTTGTTAGTGGAGACTGACAAGAAGCCATTCTTCTGGTATCATCCCACCACCATTTTTCCATTGTTTTAAAATGCAGAGGAAGGCTGCGACGGACATAACTATGCTGAGGAGTAGCTGACTTGGTGTTGCCTATTTTGGTTAGTGGAGACTGACAAGAAGCCATTCTTCTAAGTATCATCCCACCACCATTTTTCCATTGTTTTAAAATGCAGGGAAATTTTGCAAGTTAGCATTATAATTAGTAGCTGGAGGGTACGGTTTTTTTATTTTTGTGTGTGGTCGATGTGGATGGTGGGGGTCAGACCCTCTGTCAGTTCGCTGGTTAGTTTATATTATCCCCAGAGAGGAGAAGTGGGCATGTGTTTGGCAGGTGAAAAGGGCGGATTCTGTTTCAGAGAATTAACGATGATCCCCATGGTCATCCCGTTCCTTTAATAATCCTTTACTTCATCAGCTGGAAATCCACCATGGTTCTCTATACTCCTCTTTGCGTGGGAACAGGTAACTGCCTTGTTCCAAGAACTATGCCGCAGAGCTTTTCAATTAACCACTACGTTGAAAATTATTTGCAGATGTTCAGCTTTTCACCATAATTGTGAGAAACTTTGTTTGTGTCTCCTGAAACCCAAGAAGGCAGCGACGGACATAACTATGCTGAGGAGTAGCTGACTTGGTGTTGCCTATTTTTGTTAGTGGAGACTGACAAGAAGCCATTCTTCTAAGTATCATCCCACCACCATTTTTCCATTGTTTAAAAATGCAGGGAAATTTTGCAAGTTAGCATTATAATTAGTAGCTGGAGGGTACGGTTTTTTTTTGTGTGTGTGTGGTGGATGTGGATGGGGGGGGTCAGGCCCTCTGTCAGTTCGCTGGTTAGTTTTTATTATCCCCAGAGAGGAGAAGTGGGCATGTGTTTGGAAGGTGAAAAGTGCGGATTCTGTTTCAGAGAATTAACTATGATCCCCATGGTCATCCCTTTCCTTTAATAATCCTTTACTTGATCAGCTGGAATCCACCATCGTTCTCTATACTCCTCTTTGCGTGGGAACAGGTAACTGCCTTGTTCCAAGAAGTATGCCGCAGAGCTTTTCAATTAACCACTACGTTGAAAATTATTTGCAGGTGTTCAGCGTTTCACCATAATTGTGAGAACCTTTGTTTGTGCCTCCTGAAACCCAAGAAGGCTGCGACGGACATAACTATGCTGAGGCGTAGCTGACTTGGTGTTGCCTATTTTTGTTAGTGGAGACTGACAAAGATCCATTCTTGTAAGTATCATCTCACCATCATTTTTCCATTGTTTAAAAATGCAGGAAAATTTTGCAAGTTAGCATTATAATTAGTAGCTGGAGGCTACGGTGTTTGTTTTTTTTTTTTTTTTTCCTGTGGGGTCGGTGTGGATGTGTTGGTCAGGCCCTCTGTCAGTTCCCCGGTTGGTTTTTATTATCCCCAGAGAGGAGAAGTGGGTATTAGTATGGCAGGTGAAAACTGCGGATCTGTTTCAGAGAATTAAACAGGATCCGCATGGTAATCCCGTTCCTTTAAGAATCCTTTGCTTCATGAGCTGGGAATCCACCATGGTTCTATATACTTGTCTATGCGTGGGCACAGGAAACTGGCTAGTTCCAAGAAGTATGCCTCAGAGCTTTTCAATTAACCAGTATGTTGACAATCCTTTGCAGGTTTTCAGCGTTTCACCATAATTGTGATAACGTGTGTATGTGCCTACTGAAACCAAATATGGCTGCTACGGACATAACTATGCTGAGGAGTAGCTGACTTGGTGTTGCCTATTTTTGTCAGTGGAGACTGACAAGAAGCCATTCTTCTAAGTATCATCCCACCATCATTTCTCCATTGTTTAAAAATGCAGGGAAATATTGCAAATTGGCGTTATAATTAGTAGCTGGAGGGTACTTTTTTGTTTTGTGGGGTCGGTCAGGATGGGTGTTCAGCCCCTCTGTCAGATCGCTGGTTTGTTTTTATTATCCCCAGAGAAGAGTAGTGGGCATGTGTTTGGCAGGTGAAAAGTGCGGATTCTGTTTCAGAGAATTAAACAGGATCCGCATGGTCATCTCATTCCTTTAAGAATCCTTTGCTTCATCAGCTGGGATTCCACCATGTTTCTATATACTCCTCTATGCGTGTGCACAGGTACCTAGCTTGTTCCAAGAATTATGCTGGAGAGTTTTCAAATTAACCAGTACGTTGAAAATTATTTGCAGGTGTTCAGCGTTTCACCATAATTTTGATAATGTTTGTATGTCCCTCCTGAAACCCAAGAAGGCAGCGACGGACATAACTATGCTGAGGAGTAGCTGACTTGGTGTTGCCTATTTTTGTTAGTGGAGACAGACAAGAAGCCATTCTTCTAAGTATGATCCCACCACCATTTTTCCATTGTTTTAAAATGCAGGGAAATTTTGCAAGTTAGCATTATAATTAGTAGCTGGAGGGTACGGTTTTTTTTTTGTGTGTGTGTGGTCGATGTGGATGGGGGGGGTCAGTCCCTCTGTCAGTTCGCTGGTTAGTTTTTATTATCCCCAGAGAGGAGAAGTGGGCATGTGTTTGGCAGGTGAAAAGGGCGGATTCTGTTTCAGAGAAATAACGATGATCCCCATGGTCATCCCGTTCCTTTCATAATCCTTTACTTCATCAGCTGGAAATCCACCATGGTTCTATATACTCCTCTTAGCGTGGGAACAGATAAGTGCCTTGTTCCAAGAAGTATGCCACAGAGCTTTTCAATTAACCAGTACGTTGAAAGTTATTTTCAGGTGTTCAGCGTTTCACCATAATTGTGAGAACCTTTGTTTGTGCCTCCTGAAACCCAAGAAGGCTGCGACGGACATAACTATGCTGAGGAGTAGCTGACTTGGTGTTGCCTATTTTTGTTAGTGGAGACTGACAAGAAGCCATTCTTCTAAGTATCATCCCACCACCATTTTTCCATTGTTTTAAAATGCAGGGAAATTTTGCAAGTTAGCATTATAATTAGTAGCTGGAGGGTACGGTTTTTTTTTTTTTGTGTGGTCGATGCGGATGCTGGGGGTCAGGCCCTCTGTCAGTTCGCTGGTTAGTTTTTATTATGCCCAGAGAGGAGAAGTGGGCATGTGTTTGGCAGGTGAAAAGTGCGGATTCTGTTTCAGAGAATTAAACAGGATCCGCATGGTCATCTCATTCCTTTAAGAATCCTTTGCTTCATCAGCTGGGATTCCACCATGTTTCTATATACTCCTCTATGCGTGGGCACAGGTACCTGGCTTGTTCCAAGAAGTATGCTGGAGAGTTTTCAAATTAACCAGTACGTTGAAAATTATTTGCAGGTTTTCAGCGTTTCACCATAATTTTGATAACGTTTGTATGTCCCTCCTGAAACCCAAGAAGGCTGCGACGGACATAACTATGCTGAGGCGTAGCTGACTTGGTGTTGCCTATTTTTGTTAGTGGAGACAGACAAGAAGCCATTCTTCTAAGTATGATGCCACCACCATTTTTCCATTGTTTTAAACTGCAGGGAAATTTTGCAAGTTAGCATTATAATTAGTAGCTGGAGGGTACGGTTTTTTTTTTTGTGTGTGGTCGATGTGGATGGGGTGGTCAGGCCTCTGTCAGTTCGCTGGTTAGTTTTTATTATCCCCAGAGAGGAGAAGAGGGCATGTGTTTGGCAGGTGAAAAGGGTGGATTCTGTTTCACAGAATTAATGATGATCCCCATGGTCATCCCGTTCCTTTAATAATCCTTTACTTCATCAGCTGGAAATCCACCATGGTTCTATATACTCCTGTTTGCGTGGGAACAGGTAACTGCCTTGTTCCAAGAAGTATGCCGCAGAGCTTTTCAATTAACCACTACGTTGAAAATTATTTGCAGGTGTTCAGCGTTTCACCATAATTGTGATAACGTGTGTTTGTGCCTCCTGAAACCCAAGAAGGCTGCGACGGACATAACTATGCTTAGGCGTAGCTGACTTGGTATTGCCTATTTTTGTTAGTGGAGACTGACAAGAATCCATTGTTTTAAGTATCATCTCACCATCATTTTTCCATTGTTTAAAAATGCAGGAAAATTTTGCAAGTTAGCATTATAATTAGTAGCTGGAGGCTACGGTGTTTTTTTTTTTTTTCCTGTGGAGTCGGTGTGGATGTGTTGGTCAGGCCCTCTGTCAGTTCCCCGGTTGGTTTTTATTATCCCCAGAGAGGAGAAGTGGGTATTAGTATGGCAGGTGAAAACTGCGGATCTGTTTCAGAGAATTAAACAGGATCCGCATGGTAATCCCGTTCCTTTAAGAATCCTTTGCTTCATGAGCTGGGAATCCACCATGGTTCTATATACTTGTCTATGCGTGGGCACAGGAAACTGGCTAGTTCCAAGAAGTATGCCTCAGAGCTTTTCAATTAACCAGTATGTTGACAATCCTTTGCAGGTTTTCAGCGTTTCACCATAATTGTGATAACGTGTGTATGAGCCTACTGAAACCAAATATGGCTGCTACGGACATAACTATGCTGAGGCGTAGCTGACTTGGTGTTGCCTATTTTTGTCAGTGGAGACTGACAAGAACTCATTCTTCTAAGTATCATCCCACCATCATTTCTCCATTTTTTAAAAATGCAGGGAAATTTTGCAAATTGGCATTATAATTAGTAGCTGGAGGGTACTTTTTTGTTTTGTGGGGTCGGTCAGGATGGGTGTTCAGGCGCTCTGTGAGATCGCTGGTTTGTTTTTATTATCCCCAGAGAAGAGTAGTGGGCATGTGTTTGGCAGGTGAAAAGTGCGGATTCTGTTTCAGAGAATTAAACAGGATCCGCATGGTCATCTCATTCCTTTAAGAATCCTTTGCTTCATCAGCTGGGATTCCACCATGTTTCTATATACTCCTCTATGCGTGGGCACAGGTACCTGGCTTGTTCCAAGAAGTATGTGGAGAGTTTTCAAATTAACCAGTACGTTGAAAATTATTTCCAGGTTTTCAGCGTTTCACCATAATTTTGATAACGTTTGTATGTCCCTCCTGAAACCCAAGAAGGCTGCGATGGACATAACTATGCTGAGGAGTAGCTGACTTGGTGTTGCCTATTTTTGTTAGTGGAGACAGACAAGAAGCCACTCTTCTAAGTATGATCCCACCACCATTTTTCCATTGTTTTAAAATGCAGGGAAATTTTGCAAGTTAGCATTATAATTAGTAGCTGGAGGGTACGGTTTTTTTTTTGTGTGTGTGGTCGATGTGGATGGGGGGGGGTCAGGCCCTCTGTCAGTTCGCTGGTTAGTTTTTATTATCCCAAGAGAGGAGAAGTGGGCATGTGTTTGGCAGGTGAAAAGGGCGGATTCTGTTTCAGAGAATTAACGATGATCCCCATGGTCATCCCGTTCCTTTAATAATCCTTTACTTCATCAGCTGGAAATCCACCATGGTTCTATATACTCCTCTTTGCGTGGGAATAGGTAACTGCCTTGTTCCAAGAAGTATGTCGCAGAACTTTTCAATTAACCACTACGTTGAAAATTATTTGCAGGTGTTCAGCGTTTTACCATAATTGTGAGAACCTTTGTTTGTGCCTCCAGAAACCCAAGAAGGCTGCGATGCACATAGCTATGCTGAGGAGTAGCTGACTTGGTGTTGCCTATTTTTGTTAGTGGAGACTGACAAGAAGCCATTCTTCTAAGTATCATCCCACCACCATTTTTCCATTGTTTTAAAATGCAGGGAAATTTTGCAAGTTAGCATTATAATTAGTAGCTGGAGGGTACGGTTTTTTTTTTGTGTGTGGTCGATGTGGATGGTGGGGGTCAGGCCCTCTGTCAGTTCGCTGGTTAGTTTTTATTATCCCCACAGAGGAGAAGTGGGCATGTGTTTGGCAGGTGAAAAGGGCGGATTCTGTTTCAGAGAATTAACGATGATCCCCATGGTCATCCCGTTCCTTTAATAATCCTTTACTTCATCAGCTGGAAATCCACCATGGTTTTCTATACTCCTGTTTGCGTGGGAACAGGTAACTGGCTTGTTCCAAGAAGTATGCCGCAGAGCTTTTCAATTAACCAGTACGTAGAAAATTATTTGCAGGTGTTTAGCGTTTCACCATAATTGTGAGAACCTTTGTTTGTGCCTCCTGAAACCCAAGAAGGCTGCGACGGACATAACTATGCTGAGGAGTAGCTGACTTGGTGTTGCCTATTTTTGTTAGGGGAGACTGACAGGAAGCCATTCTTCTAAGTATCATCCCACCACCATTTTTCCATTGTTTTAAAATGCAGGGAAATTTTACAAGTTAGCATTATAATTAGTAGCTTGAGGGTACGGTTTTTTTTTTTGTGTGTGGTCGATGTGGATGGTGAGGGTCAGGCCCTCTGTCAGTTCACTGGTTAGTTTTTATTATCCCCAGAGAGGAGAAGTGGGCATGTGTTTGGGAGGTGAAAAGGGCGGATTCTGTTTCAGAGAATTAACGATGATCCCCATGGTCATCCCGTTTCTTTAATATTCCTTTACTTCATCAGCTGGAAATCCACCATGGTTCTATATACTCCTCTTTGCGTGGGAACAAGTAACTGGCTTGTTACAAGAAGTATGCTGCAGAGCTTTTCAATTAACCACTACGTTGAAAATTATTTGCAGGTGTTCAGCGTTTCACCATAATTGTGATAACGTTTGTTTGTGCCTCCTGAAACCCAAGAAGGCTGCGACGGACATAACTATGCTGAGGCGTAGCTGACTTGGTTTTGCCTATTTTTGTTAGTGGAGACTGACAATAATCCATTCTTCTAAATATCATCTCACCATCAGTTTTCCATTGTTTAAAAATGCAGGAAAATATTGCAAGTTAGCATTATAATTAGTTGCTGGAGGCTACGGTGTTTTTTTTTTTTTTCCTGTGGGGTCGGTGTGGATTTGTTGGTCAGGCCCTCTGTCAGTTCGCTGGTTTGTTTTTATTATCCCCAGAGAGGAGAAGTGGGTATTAGTATGGCAGGTGAAAAGGGCGGATTCTGTTTCAGAGAATTAAACAGGATCCGCATGTTAATCCCGTTCCTTTAAGAATCCTTTGCTTCATGAGCTGGGAATCCACCATGGTTCTATATACTCCTCTTTGCGTGGGAACAGGTAACTGGCTTGTTCCAAGAAGTATGCCTCAGAGCTTTTCAATTAACCAGTATGTTGACAATCCTTTGCAGGTTTTCAGCGTTTCACCATAATTGTGATAACGTGTGTATGTGCCTACTGAAATCAAATATGGCTGCTACGGACATAACTATGCTGAGGCGTAGCTGACTTGGTGTTGCCTATTTTTGTCAGTGGAGACTGACAAGAAGCCATTCTTCTAAGTATCATCCCACCACCATTTTTCCATTGTTTTAAAATGCAGGGAAATTTTGCAAGTTAGCATTATAATTAGTAGCTGGAGGGTACGGTTTTTTTTTTTTTGGTGTGTGGTCGATGTGGATGGGGGGGTGGTCAGGCCCTCTGTCAGTTCGCTGGTTAGTTTTTATTATCCCCACAGAGGAGAAGTGGGCATGTGTTTGGCAGGTGAAAAGGGCGGATTCTGTTTCAGATTATTAACGATGATCCCCATGGTCATCCCGTTCCTTTAATAATCCTTTACTTCATCAGCTGGAAATCCACCATGGTTCTATATACTCCTCTTTGCGTGGGAACAGGTAACTGGCTTGTTCCAAGAAGTATGCCGCAGAGCTTTTCAATTAACCACTACGTTGAAAATTATTTGCAGGTGTTCAGGGTTTTACCATAATTGTGAGAACCTTTGTTTGTGCCTCCTGAAACCCTAGAAGGCTGCGACGGACATAACTATGCTGAGGAGTAGCTGACTTGGTGTTGCCTATTTTTGTTAGTGGAGACTGACAAGAAGCCATTCTTCTAAGTATCATCCCACCACCATTTTTCCATTATTTTAAAATGCAGGGAAATTTTGAAAGTTAGCATTATAATTAGTAGCTGGAGGGTACGGTTTTTTTTTTTTTTTTTGTGGTCGATGTGGATGGTGGGGGTCAGGCCCTCTGTCAGTTCGCTGGTTAGTTTTTATTATCCCCAGAGAGGAGAAGTGGGCATGTGTTTGGCAGGTGAAAAGGGCGGATTCTGTTTCAGAGAATTAACGATGATCCCCATGGTCATCTCGTTCCTTTAATAATCCTTTACTTCATCAGCTGGATATCCACCATGGTTCTGTATACTCCTCTTTGCGTGGGAACAGGTAACTGCCTTGTTCCAAGAAGTATGCCGCAGAGCTTTTCAATTAAGCACTACGTTGAAAATTATTTGCAGGTGTTCAGCGTTTCACCATAATTGTGATAACGTGTTTTTGTGCCTCCTGAAACGCAAGAAGGCTGCGACGGACATAACTATGCTGAGGATTAACTGACTTGGTGTTGCCTATTTTTGTTAGTGGGGACTGACAAGAAGTCATTCTTCTAAGTATCATCCCACCACCATTTTTCCATTGTTTTAAAATGCAGGGAAATTTTGCAAGTTAGCATTATAATTAGTAGCTGGAGGCTACGGTGTTTTTTTTTTTTTTTTTTTTTTTCCTGTGGGGTCGGTGTGGATGTGTTGGTCAGGCCCTCTGTCAGTTCCCCGGTTGGTTTTTATTATCCCCAGAGAGGAGAAGTGGGTTGTAGTATGGCAGGTGAAAACTGCGGATCTGTTTCAGAGAATTAAACAGGATCCGCATGGTAATCCCGTTTCTTTAAGAATCCTTTGTTTCATGAGCTGGGAATTCACCATGGTTCTATATACTTGTCTATGCGTGGGCACAGGAAACTGGCTACTTCCAAGAAGTATGCCTCAGAGCTTTTCAATGAACCAGTATGTTGACAATCCTTTGCAGGTTTTCAGCGTTTCACCATAATTGTGATAACGTGTGTATGTGCCTACTGAAACCAAATATGGCTGCTACGGACATAACTATGCTGAGGCGTAGCTGACTTGGTGTTGCCTATTTTTGTCAGTGGAGACTGACAAGAAGCCATTCTTCTAAGTATCATCCCACCATCATTTCTCCATTGTTTAAAAATGCAGGGAAATTTTGCAAAGTGTCATTATAATTAGTAGATGGAGGGTACTTTTTTGTTTTGTGGGGTCGGTCAGGATGGGTGTTCAGGACCTCTGTCAGATCGCTGGTTTGTTTTTATTATCCCCAGAGAAGAGTAGTGGGCATGTGTTTGGCAGGTCAAAACTGCGGATCAGTTTCAGAGAATTAAACAGGATCCGCATGGTCATCTCATTCCTTTAACAATCCTTTGCTTCATCAGCTGGGATTCCACCATGTTTCTATATACTCCTCTATGCGTGGGCACAGGTACCTGGCTTGTTTCAAGAATTATGCTGGAGAGTTTTCAAATTAACCAGTACGTTGAAAATTATTTGCAGGTGTTCAGCGTTTCACCATAATTGTGATAACGTTTGTTTGTGCCTCCTGAAACCCAAGAAGGCTGCGACGGACATAACTATGCTGAGGAGTAGCTGACTTGGTGTTGCCTATTTTTGTTAGTGGTGACTGACAAGAAGCCATTCTTCTAAGTATCATCCCACCACCATTTTTCCATTGTTTTAAAATGCAGGGAAATTTTGCAAGTTAACATTATAATTAGTAGCTGGAGGGTACGGTTTTTTTTTTGTGTGTGTGGTCGATGTGGATGGGGGTGGGGGTCAGGCCCTCTGTAAGTTCGCTGGTTAGTTTTTATTATCCCCAGAGAGGAGAAGTGGACATGTGTTTGGCAGGTGAAAAGGGCGGAATCTGTTTCAGAGAATTAACGATGATCCCCATGGTCATCCCGTTCCTTTAATAATCCTTTACTTCAACAGCTGGAAATCCACCATGGTTCTATATACTCCTCTTTGCGTGGGAACAGGTAACTGGCTTGTTCCAAGAAGTATGCCGCAGAGCTTTTCAATTAATCAGTACGTTGAAAATTATTTGCAGGTGTTCAGCCTTTCACCATAATTGTGATAACGTTTGTTTGTGCTTCCTGAAACCCAAGAAGGCTGTGACGGACATAACTATGCTGATGCGTAGCTGACTTAGTTTTGCCTATTTTTGTTAGTGGAGTCAGACTAGAATCCATTCTTGTAAGTATCATCTCACCATCATTTTTTCATTATTTAAAAATGCAGGAAAATTTTGCAAATTAGCATTATAATTAGTAGGTGGAGGGTACGGTGTGTTTTTTTTTTTTTTCCTGTCAGGTCGGTGTGGATGCGTTGGTCAGGCCCTCTGTCAGTTCGCTGGTTTGTTTTTATTATCCCCAGAGAGGAGAAGTGGGTATTAGTATGGCAGGTGAAAACTGCGGATCTGTTTCAGAGAATTAAACAGGATCCGCATGGTAATCCCGTTCCTTTAAGAATCCTTTGCTTCATGAGCTGGGAATCCACCACGGTTCTATATACTCCTCTTTGTGTGGGAACAGGTAACTGGCTTGTTCCAAGAAGTATGCCTCAGAGCTTTTCAATTAACCAGTATGTTGACAATCCTTTGCAGGTTTTCAGCGTTTCACCATAAGTGTGATAACGTGTGTATGTGCCTACTGAAACCAAATATGGCTGCTACGGACATAACTATGCTGAGGCGTAGCTGACTTGGTGTTGCCTATTTTTGTCAGTGGAGATTGACAAGAAGCCATTCTTCTAAGTATCATCCCACCATCATTTCTCCATTGTTTAAAAATGCAGGGAAATTTTGCAAATTGGCATTATAATTAGTAGCTGGAGGGTACTTTTTTGTTTTGTGGGGTCGGTCAGGATGGCTGTTCAGGCCCTCTGTCAGATCGCTGGTTTGTTTTTATTATCCCCAGAGAAGAGTAGTGGGCATGTGTTTGGCAGGTGAAAAGTGCGGATTCTGTTTCAGAGAATTAAACAGGATCCGCATGGTCATCTCATTCCTTTAAGAATCCTTTGCTTCATCAGCTGGGATTCCACCATGTTTCTATATACTCCTCTATGCGTGGGCACAGGTACCTGGCTTGTTTCAAGAATTATGCTGGAGAGTTTTCAAATTAACCAGTACGTTGAAAATTATTTGCAGGTGTTCACCGTTTCACCATAATTGTGATATCGTTTGTTTGTGCCTCCTGAAACCCAAGAAGGCTGCGACGGACATAACTATGCTGAGGAGTAGCTGACTTGGTGTTGCCTATTTTTGTTAGTGGAGACTGACAAGAAGCCATTCTTCTAAGTATCATCCCACCACCATTTTTCCATTGTTTTAAAATGCAGGGAAATTTTGCAAGTTAGCATTAAAATTAGTAGCTGGAGGGTACGGTTTTTTTTTGTGTGTGTGGTCGATGTGGATGGGGGGGGGTCAGGCCCTCTGTCAGTTCGCTGGTTAGTTTTTATTATCCCCAGAGAGGAGAAGTGGGCATGTGTTTGGCAGGTGAAAAGGGCGGATTCTGTTTCAGAGAATTAACGGTGATCCCCATGGTCATCCCGTTCCTTTAATAATCCTTTACTTCATCAGCTGGAAATCCACCATGGTTCTATATACTCCTCTTTGCGTGGGAACAGGTAACTGGCTTGTTCCAAGAAGTATGCCGCAGAGCTTTTCAATTAACCACTACGTTGATAATTATTTGCAGGTGTTCAGCGTTTCACCATAATTGTGATAACGTGTGTTTGTGCCTCCTGAAACCCAAGAAGGCTGCGACGGACATAACTATGCTGAGGAGTAGCTGACTTGGTGTTGCCTATTTTTGTTAGTGGAGACTGACAAGAAGCCATTCTTCTAAGTATCATCCCACCACCATTTTTCCATTGTTTTAAAATGCAGGGAAATTTTGCAAGTTAGCATTATAATTAGTAGCTGGAGGGTACGGTTTTTTTTTTTTGTGTGGCCGATGTGGATGGGGGGGTCAGGCCCTCTGTCAGTTCGCTGGTTAGTTTTTATTATCCCCAGAGAGGAGAAGTGGGCATGTGTTTGGCAGGTGAAAAGGGCGGATTCTGTTTCAGAGAATTAACGATAATCCCCATGGTCATCCCGTTCCGTTAATAATCCTTTACTTCATCAGCTGGAAATCCACCATGGTTCTATATACTCCTCTTTGCGTGAGAACAGGTAACTGGCTTGTTCCAAGAAGTATGCCGCAGAGCTTTTCAATTAACCACTACGTTGAAAATTATTTGCAGGTGTTCAGCGATTTAGCATAATTGTGAGAACCTTTGTTTGTGCCTCCTGAAAGCCTAGAAGGCTGCGATGGACATAGCTATGCTGAGGAGTAGCTGACTTGGTGTTGCCTATTTTTGTTAGTGGAGACTGACAAGAAGCCATTCTTCTAAGTATCATCACACCACCATTTTTCCATTGTTTTAAAATGCAGGGAAATTTTGCAGGTTAGCATTAAAATTAGTAGCTGGAGGGTAAGGTTTTTTTTTTTGTGTGTGTGGTCGATGTGGATGGGGGGGGTCAGGCCCTCTGTCAGTTCGCTGGTTAGTTTTTATTATACCCAGAGAGGAGAAGTGGGCATGTGTTTGGCAGGTGAAAAGGGCGGATTCTGTTACAGAGAATTAACGATTATCCCCATGAACATCCCTTTCCTTTAATAATCCTTTACTTCATCAGATGCAAATCCACCATGGTTCTCTATACTCCTCTTTGCGTGGGAACAGGTAACTGCCTTGTTCCAAGAGGTATGCCGCAGAGCTTTTCAATTAACCACTACGTTGAAAATTATTTGCAGGTGTTCAGCGTTTCACCATAATTGTGATAACGTGTGTATGTGCCTACTGAAACCAAATATGGCTGCTACGGACATAACTATGCTGAGGCGTAGCTGACTTGGTGTTGCCTATTTTTGTCAGTGGAGACTGACAAGAAGCCATTCTTCTAAGTATCATCCCACCATCATTTCTCCGTTGTTTAAAAATGCAGGGAAATTTTGCAAATTGGCATTATAATTAGTAGCTGGAGGGTACTATTTTGTTTTGTGGGATCGGTCAGGATGGGTGTTCAGGCCCTCTGTCAGATCGCTGGTTTGTTTTTATTATCCACAGAGAAGAGTAGTCGGCATGTGTTTGGCAGGTGAAAAGTGCGGATTCTGTTTCAGAGAATTAAACAGGATCCGCATGGTCATCTCATTCCTTTAAGAATCCTTTGCTTCATCAGCTAGGATTCCACCATTTTTCTATATACTCCTCTATGCGTGAGCACAGGTACCTGGCTTGTTCCAAGAATTATGCTGGAGAGTTTTCAAATTAACCAGTACGTTGAAAATTATTTGCAGGTTTCCAGCGTTTCACCATAATTTTGATAACGTTTGTATGTCCCTCCTGAAACCCAAGAAGGCAGCGACGGACATAACTATGCTGAGGAGTAGCTGACTTGGTGTTGCCTATTTTTGTTAGTGGAGACAGACAAGAAGCCATTCTTCTAAGTATGATCCCACCACCATTTTTCCATTGTTTTAAAATGCTGGGAAATTTTCCAAGTTAGCATTATAATTAGTAGCTGGAGGCTACGGTGTTTTTTGTTTTTTTTTTCCTGTGGGGTCGGTGTGGATGTGTTGGTCAGGCCCTCTGTCAGTTCCCCGGTTGGTTTTTATTATCCCCAGAGAGGAGAAGTCGGTATTAGTATGGCAGGTGAAAACTGCGGATCTGTTTCAGAGAATTAAACAGGATCCGCATGGTAATCCCGTTCCTTTAAGAATCCTTTGCTTCATGAGCTGGGAATCCACCATGGTTCTATATACTTGTCTACGCGTGGGCACAGGAAACTGGCTAGTTCGAAGAAGTATGCCTCAGAGCTTTTCAATTAACCAGTATGTTGACAATCCTTTGCAGGTTTTCAGCGTTTCACCATAATTGTAATAACGTGTGTATGTGCCTACTGAAACCAAATATGGCTGCTACGGACATAACTATGCTGAGATGTAGCTGACTTGGTGTTGCCTATGTTTGTCAGTGGAGACTGACAAGAAGCCATTCTTCTAAGTATGATCCCACCATCATTTCTCCATTGTTTAAAAATGCAGGGAAATTTTGCAAATTGGCATTATAATTAGTAGCTGGAGGGTACTTTTTTGTTGTGTGGGGTCGGTCAGGATGGGTGTTCAGGCCCTCTGTGAGATCGCCTGTTCGTTTTTATTATCCCCAGAGAAGAGTAGTGGGCATGTGTTTGGCAGGTGAAAAGTGCGGATTCTGTTTCAGAGAATTAAACAGGATCCGCATGGTCATCTCATTCCTTTAAGAATCCTTTGCTTCATCAGCTGGGATTCCACCATGTTTCTATATACTCCTCTATGCGTGGGCACAGGTACCTGGCTTGTTCCAAGAATTATGCTGGAGAGTTTTCAAATTAACCAGTACGTTGAAAATTATTTGCAGGTTTTCAGCGTTTCACCATAATTTTGATAACGTTTGTATGTCCCTCCTGAAACCCAAGAAGGCTGCGACGGACATAACTATGCTGAGGAGTAGCTGACTTGGTGTTGCCTATTTTTGTTAGTGGAGACTGACAAGAAGCCATTCTTCTAAGTATCATCCCACCATCATTTTTCCATTGTTTTAAAATGCAGGGAAATTTTGCTAGTTAGCATTATAATTAGTAGCTGGAGGGTACGGTTTTTTTTGTGTGTGTGTGGTCGATGTGGATGGGGGGGTCAGGCCCTCTGTCAGTTCGCTGGTTAGTTTTTATTATCCCCAGAGAGGAGAAGTGGGCATATGTTTGGCAGGTGAAAAGGGCGGATTCTGTTTCAGAGAATTAACGATGATCCCCATGGTCATCCCGTTCCTTTAATAATCCTTTACTTCATCAGCTGGAAATCCACCATGGTTCTATATACTCCTCTTTGCGTGGGAACAGGTAACTGGCTTGTTCCAAGAAGTATGCCGCAGAGCTTTTCAATTAACCACTACGTTGAAAATTATTTGCAGGTGTTCAGCGTTTCACCATAATTGTGAGAACCTTTGTTTGTGCCTCCTGAAACCAAAGAAGGCTGCGACGGACATAACTATGCTGAGGAGTAGCTGACTTGGTGTTGCCTACTTTTGTTAGTGGAGACTGACAAGAAGCCATTCTTCTAAGTATCATCCCACCACCATTTTTCCATTGTTTTAAAATGCAGGGAAATTTTGCAAGTTAGCATTATAATTAGTAGCTGGAGGCTACGGTGTTTTTTTTTTTTTTTTTTTTTTTCCTGTGGGGTCGGTGTGGATGTGTTGGTCAGGCCCTCTGTCAGTTCCCCGGTTGGTTTTTATTATCCCCAGAGAGGAGAAATGGGTATTAGTGTGGCAGGTGAAACCTGCGGATGTGTTTCAGAGAATTAAACAGGATCCGCATGGTAATCCCGTTCCTTTAAGAATCCTTTGCTTCATGAGCTGGGAATCCACCACGGTTCTATATACTCCTCTTTGCGTGGGAACAGGTAACTGGCTTGTTCCAAGAAGTA
The DNA here is from genome assembly GCF_041146395.1 of Eulemur rufifrons. Taxonomy (NCBI): domain Eukaryota; kingdom Metazoa; phylum Chordata; class Mammalia; order Primates; family Lemuridae; genus Eulemur; species Eulemur rufifrons. The sequence continues at coordinate 1,135,651 of NW_027182820.1, read as the reverse complement.
TGCCTCAGAGCTTTTCAATTAACCAGTATGTTGACAATCCTTTGCAGGTTTTCAGCGTTTCACCATAAGTGTGATAACGTGTGTATGTGCCTACTGAAACCAAATATGGCTGCTACGGACATAACTATGCTGAGATGTAGCTGACTTGGTGTTGCCTATTTTTGTTAGTGGAGACTGACAAGAAGCCATTCTTCTAAGTATCATCACACCACCATTTTTCCATTGTTTTAAAATGCAGGGAAATTTTGCAGGTTAGCATTAAAATTAGTAGCTGGAGGGTACGGTTTTTTTTTTTTTGTGTGTGGTCGATGTGGATGGGGGGGGTCAGGCCCTCTGTCAGTTCGCTGGTTAGTTTTTATTATACCCAGAGAGGAGAAGTGGGCATGTGTTTGGCAGGTGAAAAGGGCGGATTCTGTTACAGAGAATTAACGATTATCCCCATGAACATCCCTTTCCTTTAATAATCCTTTACTTCATCAGATGCAAATCCACCATGGTTCTCTATACTCCTCTTTGCGTGGGAACAGGTAACTGCCTTGTTCCAAGAGGTATGCCGCAGAGCTTTTCAATTAACCACTACGTTGAAAATTATTTGCAGGTGTTCAGCGTTTCACCATAATTGTGATAACGTGTGTATGTGCCTACTGAAACCAAATATGGCTGCTACGGACATAACTATGCTGAGGCGTAGCTGACTTGGTGTTGCCTATTTTTGTCAGTGGAGACTGACAAGAAGCCATTCTTCTAAGTATCATCCCACCATCATTTCTCCGTTGTTTAAAAATGCAGGGAAATTTTGCAAATTGGCATTATAATTAGTAGCTGGAGGGTACTATTTTGTTTTGTGGGATCGGTCAGGATGGGTGTTCAGGCCCTCTGTCAGATCGCTGGTTTGTTTTTATTATCCCCAGAGAAGAGTAGTCGGCATGTGTTTGGCAGGTGAAAAGTGCGGATTCTGTTTCAGAGAATTAAACAGGATCCGCATGGTCATCTCATTCCTTTAAGAATCCTTTGCTTCATCAGCTAGGATTCCACCATTTTTCTATATACTCCTCTATGCGTGGGCACAGGTACCTGGCTTGTTCCAAGAATTATGCTGGAGAGTTTTCAAATTAACCAGTACGTTGAAAATTATTTGCAGGTTTCCAGCGTTTCACCATGATTTTGATAACGTTTGTATGTCCCTCCTGAAACCCAAGAAGGCAGCGACGGACATAACTATGCTGAGGAGTAGCTGACTTGGTGTTGCCTATTTTTGTTAGTGGAGACAGACAAGAAGCCATTCTTCTAAGTATGATCCCACCACCATTTTTCCATTGTTTTAAAATGCTGGGAAATTTTCCAAGTTAGCATTATAATTAGTAGCTGGAGGCTACGGTGTTTTTTGTTTTTTTTTTCCTGTGGGGTCGGTGTGGATGTGTTGGTCAGGCCCTCTGTCAGTTCCCCGGTTGGTTTTTATTATCCCCAGAGAGGAGAAGTCGGTATTAGTATGGCAGGTGAAAACTGCGGATCTGTTTCAGAGAATTAAACAGGATCCGCATGGTAATCCCGTTCCTTTAAGAATCCTTTGCTTCATGAGCTGGGAATCCACCATGGTTCTATATACTTGTCTACGCGTGGGCACAGGAAACTGGCTAGTTCGAAGAAGTATGCCTCAGAGCTTTTCAATTAACCAGTATGTTGACAATCCTTTGCAGGTTTTCAGCGTTTCACCATAATTGTAATAACGTGTGTATGTGCCTACTGAAACCAAATATGGCTGCTACGGACATAACTATGCTGAGATGTAGCTGACTTGGTGTTGCCTATGTTTGTCAGTGGAGACTGACAAGAAGCCATTCTTCTAAGTATGATCCCACCATCATTTCTCCATTGTTTAAAAATGCAGGGAAATTTTGCAAATTGGCATTATAATTAGTAGCTGGAGGGTACTTTTTTGTTTTGTGGGGTCGGTCAGGATGGGTGTTCAGGCCCTCTGTGAGATCGCCTGTTCGTTTTTATTATCCCCAGAGAAGAGTAGTGGGCATGTGTTTGGCAGGTGAAAAGTGCGGATTCTGTTTCAGAGAATTAAACAGGATCCGCATGGTCATCTCATTCCTTTAAGAATCCTTTGCTTCATCAGCTGGGATTCCACCATGTTTCTATATACTCCTCTATGCGTGGGCACAGGTACCTGGCTTGTTCCAAGAATTATGCTGGAGAGTTTTCAAATTAACCAGTACGTTGAAAATTATTTGCAGGTTTTCAGCGTTTCACCATAATTTTGATAACGTTTGTATGTCCCTCCTGAAACCCAAGAAGGCTGCGACGGACATAACTATGCTGAGGAGTAGCTGACTTGGTGTTGCCTATTTTTGTTAGTGGAGACTGACAAGAAGCCATTCTTCTAAGTATCATCCCACCATCATTTTTCCATTGTTTTAAAATGCAGGGAAATTTTGCAAGTTAGCATTATAATTAGTAGCTGGAGGGTACGGTTTTTTTTGTGTGTGTGTGGTCGATGTGGATGGGGGGGTCAGGCCCTCTGTCAGTTCGCTGGTTAGTTTTTATTATCCCCAGAGAGGAGAAGTGGGCATATGTTTGGCAGGTGAAAAGGGCGGATTCTGTTTCAGAGAATTAACGATGATCCCCATGGTCATCCCGTTCCTTTAATAATCCTTTACTTCATCAGCTGGAAATCCACCATGGTTCTATATACTCCTCTTTGCGTGGGAACAGGTAACTGGCTTGTTCCAAGAAGTATGCCGCAGAGCTTTTCAATTAACCACTACGTTGAAAATTATTTGCAGGTGTTCAGCGTTTCACCATAATTGTGAGAACCTTTGTTTGTGCCTCCTGAAACCAAAGAAGGCTGCGACGGACATAACTATGCTGAGGAGTAGCTGACTTGGTGTTGCCTACTTTTGTTAGTGGAGACTGACAAGAAGCCATTCTTCTAAGTATCATCCCACCACCATTTTTCCATTGTTTTAAAATGCAGGGAAATTTTGCAAGTTAGCATTATAATTAGTAGCTGGAGGCTACGGTGTTTTTTTTTTTTTTTTTTTTTTTTCCTGTGGGGTCGGTGTGGATGTGATGGTCAGGCCCTCTGTCAGTTCCCCGGTTGGTTTTTATTATCCCCAGAGAGGAGAAATGGGTATTAGTATGGCAGGTGAAACCTGCGGATCTGTTTCAGAGAATTAAACAGGATCCGCATGGTAATCCCGTTCCTTTAAGAATCCTTTGCTTCATGAGCTGGGAATCCACCATGGTTCTATATACTTGTCTACGCGTGGGCACAGGAAACTGGCTAGTTCCAAGAAGTATGCCTCAGAGCTTTTCAATTAACCAGTATGTTGAAAATCCTTTGCAGGTTTTCAGCGTTTCACCATAAGTGTGATAACGTGTGTATGTGCCTACTGAAACCAAATATGGCTGCTACGGACATAACTATCCTGAGGCGTAGCTGACTTGGTGTTGCCTATTTTTGTCAGTGGAGATTGACAAGAAGCCATTCTTCTAAGTATCATCCCACCATCATTTCTCCATTGTTTAAAAATGCAGGGAAATTTTGCAAATTGGCATTATAATTAGTAGCTGGAGGGTACTTTTTTGTTTTGTGGGTTCGGTCAGGATGGGTGTTCAGGCCCTCTGTCAGATCGCTGGTTTGTTTTTATTATCCCCAGAGAAGAGTAGTGGGCAAGTGTTTGGCAGGTGAAAAGTGCGGATTCTGTTTCAGAGAATTAAACAGGATCCGCATGGTCATCTGATTCCTTTAAGAATCCTTTGCTTCATCAGCTGGGATTCCACCATGTTTCTATATACTCCTCTATGTGTGGGCACAGGTACCTGGCTTGTTCCAAGAATTATGCTGGAGAGTTTTCAAATTAACCAGTACGTTGAAAATTATTTGCAGGTTTTCAGCGTTTCACCATAATTTTGATAACGTTTGTATGTCCCTCCTGAAACCCAAGAAGGCTGCGACGGACATAACTATGCTGAGGAGTAGCTGACTTGGTGTTGCCTATTTTTGTTAGTGGAGACTGACAAGAAGCCATTCTTCTAAGTATCATCCCACCACCATTTTTCCATTGTTTTAAAATGCAGGGAAAGTTTGCAAGTTAGCATTATAATTAGTAGCTGGAGGGTACGGGTTTTTTTTTTGTGTGTGGTCGATGTGGATGGGGGGTGGGGTCAGGCCCTCTGTCAGTTCGCTGGTTAGTTTTTATTATCCCCAGAGAGGAGAAGTGGGCATGTGTTTGGCAGGTGAAAAAGGCGGATTCTGCTTCAGAGAATTAACGATGATCCCCATGGTCAACCCGTTCCTTTAATAATCCTTTACTTCATCAGCAGGAAATCCACCATGGTTCTATATACTCCTCTTTGCGTGGGAACAGGTAATTTCCTTGTTCCAAGAAGTATGCCGCAGAGCTTTTCAATTAACCATTACGTTGAAAATTATTTGCAGGTGTTCAGCGTTTCACCATAATTGTGATAACGTTTGTTTGTGCCTCCTGAAACCCAAGAAGGCTGCGATGGACATAGCTATGCTGAGGAGTATCTGACTTGGTGTTGCCTATTTTTGTTAGTGGAGACTGACAAGCAGCCATTCTTCTAAGTATCATCCCACCACCATTTTTCCACTGTTTTAAAATGCAGGGAAATTTTGCAAGTTAACATTATAATTAGTAGCTGGAGGGTACGGTTTTTTTTTTGTGTGTGTGGTCGATGTGGATGGGGGGGTCAGGCCCTCTGTCAGTTCGCTGGTTAGTTTTTATTATCCCCAGAGAGAAGTGGGCATGTGTTTGGCAGGTGAAAAGGGCGGACTCTGTTTCAGAGAATTAACGATGATCCCCATGGTCATCCCGTTCCTTTAATAATCCTTTACTTCATCAACTGGAAATCCACCATGGTTCTGTATACTCCTCTTTGCGTGGGAACAGGTAACTGGCTTGTTCCAAGAAGTATGCCGCAGAGCTTTTCAATTAACCAGTACGTTGAAAATTATTTGCAGGTGTTCAGCGTTTTACCATAATTGTGAGAACCTTTGTTTGTGCCTCCTGAAACCCTAGAATGCTGCGACGGACATAACTATGCTGAGGAGTAGCTGACTTGGTGTTGCCTATTTTTGTTAGTGGAGACTGACAAGAAGCCATTCTTCTAAGTATCATCCCACCACCATTTTTCCATTGTTTTAAAATGCAGGGAAATTTTGCAAGTTAGCATTATAATTAGTAGCTGGAGGGTACGGTTTTTTTTTTGTGTGTGGTCGATGTGGATGGTCGGGGTCAGGCCCTCTGTCAGTTCGCTGGTTAGTTTTTATTATCCCCAGAGAGGAGAAGTGGGCAAGTGTTTGGCAGGTGAAAAGGGCGGATTCTGTTTCAGAGAATTAACGATGATCCCCATGGTCATCCCGTTCCTTTAAGAATCCTTTACTTCATCAGCTGGAAATCCACCATGGTTCTCTATACTCCTCTTTGCGTGGGAACAGGTAACTGCCTTGTTCCAAGAAGTATGCCGCAGAGCTTTTCAATTAACCACTACGTTGAAAATTATTTGCAGGTGTTCAGCGTTTCACCATAATTGTGCCTCCTGAAACCCAAGAAGGCTGCGACGGACATAAATATGCTGACGTGTAGCTGACTTGGTTTTGCCTATTTTTGTAAGTGGAGACTGACAAGAATCCATTCTTGTAAGTATCATCTCACCATCATTTTTCCATTGTTTAAAAATGCAGGAAAATTTTGCAAGTTAGCATTATAATTAGTAGCTGGAGGCTACGGTGTTTTTTTTTTTTTTTTTTCCTGTGGGGTTGGGGTGGATGTGTTGGTCAGGCCCTCTGTCAGTTCCCCGGTTGGTTTTTGTTATCCCCAGAGAGGAGAAGTGGGTATTAGTATGGCAGGTGAAAACTGCGGATCTGTTTCAGAGAATTAAACAGGATCCGCATGGTAATCCCGTTCCTTTAAGAATCCTTTGCTTCATGAGCTGGGAATCCACCATGGTTCTATATACTTGTCTATGCGTGGGCACAGGAAACTGGCTAGTTCCAAGAAGTATGCCTCAGAGCTTTTCAATTAACCAGTATGTTGACAATCCTTTGCAGGTTTTCAGCGTTTCACCATAATTGTGATAACGTGTGTATGTGCCTACTGAAACCAAATATGGCTGCTAAGGACATAACTATACTGAGGCGTAGCCGACTTGGTGTTGCCTATTTTTGTCAGTGGAGACTGACAAGAAGCCATTCTTCTAAGTATCATCCCACCATCATTTCTCCATTGTTTAAAAATGCAGGGAAATTTTGCAAATTGGCATTATAATTAGTAGCTGGAGGGTACTTTTTTGTTTTGTGGGGTCAGTCAGGATGGGTGTTCAGGCCCTCTGTCAGATCGCTGGTTTGTTTTTATTATCCCCAGAGAAGAGTAGTGGGCATGTGTTTGGCAGGTGAAAAGTGCGGATTCTGTTTCAGAGAATTAAACAGGATCCGCATGGTCATCTCATTCCTTTAAGAATCCTTTGCTTCATCAGCTGGGATTCCACCATGTTTCTATATACTCCTCTATGCGTGGGCACAGGTACCTGGCTTGTTCCAAGAATTATGCTGGAAAGTTTTCAAATTAACCAGTACGTTGAAAACTATTTGCAGGTGTTCAGCGTTTCACCATAATTTTGATAACGTTTGTATGTCCCTCCTGAAACCCAAGAAGGCTGCGACGGACATAACTATGCTGAGGAGTAGCTGACTTGGTGTTGCTATTTTTGTTAGTGGAGACTGACAAGAAGCCATTCTTCTAAGTATCATCCCACCACCATTTTTCCATTGTTTTAAAATGCAGGGAAATTTTGCAAGTTAGCATTATAATTAGTAGCTAGTGGGTACGGTTTTTTTTTTTGTGTGTGGTCGAGATGGATGGGGGGGTCAGGCCCTCTGTCAGTTCGCTGGTTAGTTTTTATTATCCCCAGAGAGGAGAAGTGGGCATGTGTTTGGCAGGTGAAAAGGGCGGATTCTGTTTCAGAGAATTAACGATGATCCCCATGGTCATCCCGTTCCTTTACTAATCCTTTTCTTCATCAGCTGGAAATCCACCATGGTTCTATATACTCCTCTTTGCGTGGGAACAGGTAACTGGCTTGTTCCAAGAAGTATGCCGCAGAGCTTTTCAATTAACCACTACGTTGAAAATTATTTGCAGGTGTTCAGCGTTTCACCATAATTGTGATAACGTTTGTTTGTGCCTCCTGAAACCCAAGAAGGCTGCGATCGACATAGCTATGCTGAGGATAGCTGACTTGGTGTTGCCTATTTTTGTTAGTGGAGACTGACAAGAAGCCATTCTTCTAAGTATCATCCCACCACCATTTTTCCATTGTTTTAAAATGCAGGGAAATTTTGCAAGTTAGCATTATAATTAGTAGCTGGAGGGTACGGTTTTTTTTTTGTGTGTGTGGTCGATGTGGATGGGGGGGTGAGGCCCTATGTCAGTTCGCTGTTTAGTTTTTATTATCCCCAGAGAGGAGAAGTGGGCATGTGTTTGGCAGGTGAAAAGGGCGGATTCTGTTTCAGAGAATTAACGATGATCCCCATGGTCATCCCGTTCCTTTAATAATCCTTTACTTCATCAGCTGGATATCCACCATGGTTCTCTATACTCCTCTTTGCGTGGAAACAGGTAACTGCCTTGCTCCAAGAAGTATGCCGCAGAGCTTTTCAATTAACCACTCGTTGAAAATTATTTGCAGGTGTTCAGCGTTTCACCATAATTGTGAGAACCTTTGTTTGTGCCTCCTGAAACCCAAGAAGGCTGCGACGGACATAACTATGCTGAGGAGTATCTGACTTGGTGTTGCCTATTTTTGTTAGTGGAGACTGACAAGAAGCCATTCTTCTAAGTATCATCACCCCCCTATTTTTCCATTGTTTTAAAATGCAGGGAAATTTTGCAAGTTAGCATTATAATTAGTAGCTGGAGGGTACGGTTTTTTTTTTCTGTGTGGTCGATGTGGATGGTGGGGATCAGGCCCTCTGTCAGTTAGCTGGTTAGTTTTTATTATCCCCAGAGAGGTGAAGTGGGCATGTGTTTGGCAGGTAAAAAGGGCGGATTCTGTTTCAGAGAATTAACGATGATCCCCATGGTCATCCCGTTCCTTTAATAATCCTTTACTTCATCAGCTGGAAATCCACCATGGTTCTCTATACTCCTCTTTGCGTGGGAACAGGTAACTGCCTTGTTCCAAGAAGTATGCCGCAGAGCTTTTCAATTAACCACAACGTTGAAAATTATTTGCAGGTGTTCAGCGTTTCACCATAATTGTGAGAACCTTTGTTTGTGCCTCCTGAAACCCAAGAAGGCTGCGACGGACATAACTATGCTGAGGAGTAGCTGACTTGGTGTTGCCTATTTTTGTTAGTGGAGACTGACAAGAAGCCATTCTTCTAAGCATGATCCCACCACCATTTTTCCATTGTTTTAAAATGCAGGGAAATTTTGCAAGTTAGCATTATAATTAGTAGCTGGAGGGTACGGTTTTTTTTTTGTGTGTGTCGTCGATTTGGATGCGGGGGGTCAGGCCCTCTGTCAGTTCCCCGGTTGGTTTTTATTATCCCCAGAGAGGAGAAGTGGGCATGTGTTTGGCAGGTGAAAAGGGCGGATTCTGTTTCAGAGAATTAACGATGATCCCCATGGTCATCCCGTTCCTTTAATAATCCTTTACTTCGTCAGCTGGAAATACACCCTGGTTCTATATACTCCTCTTTGCGTGGGAACAGGTAATGGCCTTGTTCCAAGAAGTATGCCGCAGAGCTTTTCAATTAACCACTACGTTCAAAATTATTTGCAGGTGTTCAGCGTTTCACCATAATTGTCAGAACCTTTGTTTGTGCCTCCTGAAACCCAAGAAGGCTGCGACGGACATAACTATGCTGAGGAGTAGCTGACTTGGTGTTGCCTGTTTTTGTTAGTGGAGACTGACAAGAAGCCATTCTTCTAAGTATCATCCCACCACCATTTTTCCATTGTTTTAAAATGCAGGGAAATTTTGCAAGTTAGCATTATAATTAGTAGCTGGAGGGTACGGTTTTTTTTTTGTGTGTGGTCGATGTGGATGGGGGGGAGGTCAGGCCCTCTGTCAGTTCACTGGTTAGTTTTTATTATCTCCAGAGAGGAGAAGTGGGCATGTGTTTGGCAGGTGAAAAGGGCGGATTCTGTTTCAGAGAATTAACGATGATCCCCATGGTCATCCCTTTCCTTTAATAATCCTTTACTTCATCAGCTGGAAATCCACCATAGTTCTCTATACTCCTCTTTGCGTGGGAACAGGTAACTGCCTTGTTCCAAGAAGTATGCCGCAGAGCTTTTCAATTAACCACTACGTTGAAAATTATTTGCAGGTGTTCAGCGTTTCACCACAATTGTGAGAACCTTTGTTTGTGCCTCCTGAAACCCAAGAAGGCAGCGACGGACATAACTATGCTGAGGAGTAGCTGACTTGGTGTTGCCTATTTTTGTTAGTGGAGAATGACAAGAAGCCATTCTTCTAAGTATCATCCCACCACCATTTTTCCATTGTTTTAAAATGCAGGGAAATTTTGCAAGTTAGCATAATAATTAGTAGCTGGAGGGTACGTTTTTTTTTTGTGTGTGTGGTCGATGTGGATGGGGGGGGTCAGGCCCTCTGTCAGTTCGCTGGTTAGTTTTTATTATCCCGAGAGAGGAGAAGTGGGCATGTGTTTGGCAGGTGAAAAGGGCGGATTCTGTTTCAGAGAATTAACGATGATCCCCATGGTCATCCCGTTCCTTTAATAATCCTTTACTTCATCAGATGGAAATCCACCATGGTTCTATATACTCCTCTTTGCGTGGGAACAGGTAACTGCCTTGTTCCAAGAAGTATGCCGCAGAGCTTTTCAATTAACCACTACGTTGAAAATTATTTGCAGGTGTTCAGCGTTTCACCATAATTGTGATAACGTTTGTTTGTGCCTCCTGAAACCCAAGAAGGCTGCGACGGACATAACTATGATGAGGCGTAGCTGACTTGGTTTTGCCTATTTTTGTTAGTGGAGACTGACAAGAAGCCATTCTTCTAAGTATCATCCCACCACCATTTTTCCATTGTTTTAAAATGCAGGGAAATTTTGCAAGTTAGCATTATAATTGGTAGCTGGAGGGTACGGTTTTTTTTTTGTGTGTGTGGTCAATGTGGATGGGGGGGTCAGGCCCTCTGTCAGTTCGCTGGTTAGTTTTTATTATCCCCAGAGAGGAGAAGTGGGCATCTGTTTGGCAGGTGAAAAGGGCGGATTCTGTTTCAGAGAATTAACGATGAACCCTATGGTCACCCGTTCCTTTAATAATCGTTTACTTCATCAGCTGGAAATCCACCATGGTTCTATATACTCCTCTTTGCGTGGAAACAGGTAACTGGCTTGTTCCAAGAAGTATGCCGCAGAGCTTTTCAATTAACCACTACGTTGAAAATTATTTGCAGATGTTGAGCGTTTCACCATAATTGTGAGAACCTTTGTTTGTGCCTCCTGAAACCCAAGAAGGCAGCGACGGACATAACTATGCTGAGGAGTAGCTGACTTGGTGTTGCCTATTTTTGTTAGTGGAGACTGACAAGAAGCCATTCTTCTAAGTATCATCCCACCACCATTTTTCCATTGTTTTAAAATGCAGAGAAATTTTGCAAGTTAACATTATAATTAGTATCTGGAGGGTACGATTTTTTTGTTTGTGTGTGGTGGATGTGGATGGGGGGGTCAGGCCCTCTGTCAGTTCGCTGGTTAGTTTTTATTATCCCGAGAGGAGAAGTGGGCATGTGTTTGGCAGGTGAAAAGGGCGGATTCTGTTTCAGAGAATTAACTATGATCCCCATGGTCATCCCTTTCCTTTAATAATCCTTTACTTCATCAGCTGGAAATCCACCATGGTTCTCTATACTCCTCTTTGCGTGGGAACAGGTAACTGCCTTGTTCCAAGTAGTATGCCGCAGAGCTTTTCAATTAACCACTAGGTTGAAAATTATTTGCAGGTGTTCAGCGTTTCACCATAATTGTGAGAACTTTTGTTTGTGCCTCCTGAAACCCAAGAAGGCTGCGACGGACATAACTATGCTGAGGAGTAGCTGACTTGGTGTTGCCTATTTTTGTTAGTGGAGACTGACAAGAAGCCATTCTTCTAAGTATCATCCCACCACCATTTTTCCATTGTTTTAAAATGCAGGGAAATTTTGCAAGTTAGCATTATAATTAGTAGCTGGATGGTACGGTTCTTTTTTTTGTGTGTGTGGTCGATGTGGATGGGGGGGGTGAGGCCCTCTGTCAGTTCGCTGGTTAGTTTATATTCTCCCCAGAGAGGAGAAGTGGGCATGTGTTTGGCAGGTGAAAAGGGCGGATTCTGTTTCAGAGAATTAACGATGATCCCCATGGTCATCCCGTTCCTTTAATAATCCTTTACTTCATCAGCTGGAAATCCACCATGGTTCTCTATACTCCTCTTTGCGTGGGAACAGGTAACTGGCTTGTTCCAAGAAGTATGCCGCAGAGCTTTTCAATTAACCAGTACGTTGAAAATTATTTGCAGGTGTTCAGCGTTTCACCATAATTGTGATAACGTTTGTTTGTGCCTCCTGAAACCCAAGAAGGCTGCGACGGACATAACTATGCTGAGGAGTAGCTGACTTCATTTTGCCTATTTTTGTTAGTGGAGACTGACAAGAATCCATTCTTGTAAGTATCGTCTCACCATCATTTTTCCATTGTTCAAAAATGCAGGAAAATTTTGCAAGTTAGCATTATAATTAGTAGCTGGAGGCTACTGTGTTTTTTTTTTTTGTTTTCCTGTGGGGTCGGTGTGGATGTGTTGGTCAGGCCCTCTGTCAGTTCCCCGGTTGGTTTTTATTATCCCCAGAGAGGAGAGGTGGGTATTAGTATGGCAGGTGAAAACTGCGGATCTGTTTCAGAGAATTAAACAGGATCCGCATGGTAATCCCGTTCCTTTAAGAATCCTTTGCTTCATGAGCTGGGAATGCACCATGGTTCTATATACTTGTCTATGCGTGGGCACAGGAAGCTGGCTAGTTCCAAGAAGTATGCCTCAGAGCTTTTCAATTAACCAGTATGTTGACAATCCTTTGTAGGTTTTCAGCGTTTCACCATAATTGTGATAATGTGTGTATGTGCCTACTGAAACCAAATATGGCTGCTACGGACATAACTATGCTGAGGCGTAGCTGACTTGGTGTTGCCTATTTTTGTCAGTGGAGACTGACAAGAAGCCATTCTTCTAAGTATCATCCCACCATCATTTCTCCATTGTTTAAAAATGCAGGGAAATTTTGCAAATTGGCATTATAATTAGTAGCTGGAGGGTACTTTTTTGTTTTGTGGGGTCGGTCAGGATGGGTGTTCAGGCCCTCTGTCAGATCGCTGGTTTGTTTTTATTATCCCCAGAGAAGAGTAGTGGGCATGTGTTTGGCAGGTGAAAAGTGCGGATTCTGTTTCAGAGAATTAAACAGGATCCGCATGGTCATCTCATTCCTTTAAGAATCCTTTGCTTCATCAGCTGGGATTCCACCATGTTTCTGTATACTCCTCTATGCGTGGGCACAGGTACCTAGCTTGTTCCAAGAATTATGCTGGAGAGTTTTCAAATTAACCAGTACGTTGAAAATTATTTGCAGGTGTTCAGCGTTTCACCATAATTTTGATAACGTTTGTATGTCCCTCCTGAAACCCAAGAAGGCTGCGACGGACATAACTATGCTGAGTAGTAGCTGACTTGGTGTTGCCTATTTTTGTTAGTGGAGACAGACAAGAAGCCATTCTTCTAAGTATGATCCCACCACCATTTTTCCATTGTTTTAAAATGCAGGGAAATTTTGCAAGTTAGCATTATAATTAGTAGCTGGAGGGTACGGTTTTTTTGTGTGTGTGTGGTCGATGTGGATGGGGGGAGTCAGGCCCTCTGTCAGTTCGCTGGTTAGTTTTTATTATCCCCAGAGAGGAGAAGTGGGCATGTGTTTGGCAGGTGAAAAGGGCGGATTCTGTTTCAGAGAATTAACGATGATCCCCATGGTCATCCCGTTCCTTTAATAATCCTTTACTTCATCAGCTGGAAATCCACCATGTTTCTATATACTCCTCTTTGCGTGGGAACAGGTAACTGCCTTGATCCAAGAAGTGTGCCGCAGAGCTTTTCAATTAACCACTACGTTGAAAATTATTTGCAGATGTTCAGCGTTTCGCCATAATTGTGAGAACCTTTGTTTGTGCCTCCTGAAACCCAAGAAGGCAGCCACGGACATAACTATGCTGAGGAGTAGCTGACTTGGTGTTGCCTATTTTTGTTAGTGGAGACTGACAAGAAGCCATTCTTCTAAGTATCATCCCACCACCATTTTTCCATTGTTTTAAAATGCAGGGAAATTTTGCAAGTTAGCTTTATAATTAGTAGCTGGAGGGTACGGGTTTTTCTTTGTGTGTGGTCGATGTGGATGGCGGTGGTCAGGCCCTCTGTCAGTTTGCTGGTTAGTTTTTATTATCCCCAGAGAGGAGAAGTGGGCATGTGTTTGGCAGGTGAAAAGGGCGGATTCTGTTTCAGAGAATTAACGAAGATCCCCATGGTCATCCCGTTCCTTTAATAATCCTTTACTTCATCAGCTGGAAATCCACCATGGTTCTCTATACTCCTCTTTGCGTGGGAACAGGTAACTGGCTTGTTCCAAGAAGTATGCCGCAGAGCTTTTCAATTAACCAGTACGTTGAAAATTATTTGCAGGTGTTCAGCGTTTCACCATAATTGTGATAACGTTTGTTTGTGCCTCCTGAAACCCAAGAAGGCTGCGACGGACATAACTATGCTGAGGCGTAGCTGACTTGCTTTTGCCTATTTTTGTTAGTGGAGACTGACAAGAATCCATTCTTGTAAGTATCGTCTCACCATCATTTTTCCATTGTTTAAAAATGCAGGAAAATTTTGCAAGTTAGCATTATAATTAGTAGCTGGAGGCTACGGTGTTTTTTGTTTTTTTTTTCCTGTGGGGTCGGTGTGGATGTGTTGGTCAGGCCCTCTGTCAGTTCCCCGGTTGGTTTTTATGATCCCCAGAGAGGAGAAGTGGCTATTAGTATGGTAGGTGAAAACTGCGGATCTGTTTCAGAGAATTAAACAGGATCCGCATGGTAATCCCGTTCCTTTAAGAATCCTTTGCTTCATGAGCTGGGAATCCACCATGGTTCTATATACTTGTCTATGCGTGGGCACAGGAAACTGGCTAGTTCCAAGAAGTATGCCTCAGAGCTTTTCAATGAACCAGTATGTTGACAATCCTTTGCAGGTTTTCAGCGTTTCACCATAATTGTGATAACGTGTGTATGTGCCTACTGAAACCAAATATGGCTGCTACGGACATAACTATGCTGAGGCGTAGCTGACTTGGTGTTGCCTATTTTTGTCAGTGGAGACTGACAAGAAGCCATTCTTCTAAGTATCATCCCACCATCATTTCTCCATTGTTTAAAAATGCAAGGAAATTTTGCAAATTGGCATTATAATTAGTAGCTGGAGGGTACTTTTTTGTTTTGTGGGGTCGGTCAGGATGGGTGTTCAGGCCCTCTGTCAGATCGCTGGTTTGTTTTTATTATCCCGAGAGAGGAGAAGTGGGCATGTGTTTGGCAGGTGAAAAGGGCGGATTCTGTTTCAGAGAATTAACGATGATCCCCATGGTCATCCCGTTCCTTTAATAATCCTTTACTTCATCAGCTGGAAATCCACCATGGTTCTATATACTCCTCTTTGCGTGGGAACAGGTAACTGCCTTGTTCCAAGAAGTATGCCGCAGAGCTTTTCAATTAACCAGTACGTTGAAAATTATTTGCAGGTGTTCAGCGTTTCACCATAATTGTGATAACGTTTGTTTGTGCCTCCTGAAACCCAAGAAGGCTGCGACGGACATAACTATGATGAGGCGTAGCTGACTTGGTTTTGCCTATTTTTGTTAGTGGAGACTGACAAGAAGCCCTTCTTCTAAGTATCATCCCACCACCATTTTTCCATTGTTTTAAAATGCAGGGAAATTTTGCAAGTTAGCATTATAATTAGTAGCTGGAGGGTACGGTTTTTTTTTTGTGTGTGTGGTCGATGTGGATGGGGGGGTCAGGCCCTCTGTCAGTTCGCTGGTTAGTTTTTATTATCCCCAGAGAGGAGAAGTGGGCATCTGTTTGGCAGGTGAAAAGGGCGGATTCTGTTTCAGAGAATTAACGATGAACCCTATGGTCACCCGTTCCTTTAATAATCGTTTACTTCATCAGCTGGAAATCCACCATGGTTCTATATACTCCTCTTTGCGTGGGAACAGGTAACTGGCTTGTTCCAAGAAGTATGCCGCAGAGCTTTTCAATTAACCACTACGTTGAAAATTATTTGCAGATGTTGAGCGTTTCACCATAATTGTGAGAACCTTTGTTTGTGCCTCCTGAAACCCAAGAAGGCAGCGACGGACATAACTATGCTGAGGAGTAGCTGACTTGGTGTTGCCTATTTTTGTTAGTGGAGACTGACAAGAAGCCATTCTTCTAAGTATCATCCCACCACCATTTTTCCATTGTTTTAAAATGCAGGGAAATTTTGCAAGTTAGCATTATAATTAGTAGCTGGAGGGTACGGTTTTTTTGTTTGTGTGTGGTGGATGTGGATGGGTGGGTGAGGCCCTCTGTTAGTTCGCTGGTTAGTTTTTATTATCCCGAGAGGAGAAGTGGGCATGTGTTTGGCAGGTGAAAAGGGCGGATTCTGTTTCAGAGAATTAACTATGATCCCCATGGTCATCCCTTTCCTTTAATAATCCTTTACTTCATCAGCTGGAAATCCACCATGGTTCTCTATACTCCTCTTTGCGTGGGAACAGGTAACTGCCTTGTTCCAAGTAGTATGCCGTAGAGCTTTTCAATTAACCAGTACGTTGAAAATTATTTGCAGGTGTTCAGCGTTTCACCATAATTGTGAGAACCTTTGTTTGTGCCTCCTGAAACCCAAGAAGGCTGCGACGGACATAACTATGCTGAGGAGTAGCTGACTTGGTGTTGCCTATTTTTGTTAGTGGAGACTGACAAGAAGCCATTCTTCTAAGTATCATCCCACCACCATTTTTCCATTGTTTTAAAATGCAGGGAAATTTTGCAAGTTAGCATTATAATTAGTAGCTGGATGGTACGGTTTTTTTTGTGTGTGTGTGGTCGATGTGGATGGGGGGGGGTGAGGCCCTCTGTCAGTTCGCTGGTTAGTTTTTATTCTCCCCAGAGAGGAGAAGTGGGCATGTGTTTGGCAGGTGAAAAGGGCGGATTCTGTTTCAGAGAATTAACGATGATCCCCATGGTCATCCCGTTCCTTTAATAATCCTTTACTTCATCAGCTGGAAATCCACCATGGTTCTCTATACTCCTCTTTGCGTGGGAACAGGTAACTGGCTTGTTCAAAAAAGTATGCTGCAGAGCTTTTCAATTAACCAGTACGTTGAAAATTATTTGCAGGTGTTCAGCGTTTCACCATAATTGTGATAACGTTTGTTTGTGCCTCCTGAAACCCAAGAAGACTGCGACGGACATAACTATGCTGAGGCGTAGCTGACTTGGTTTTGCCTATTTTTGTTAGTGGAGACTGACAAGAAGCCATTCTTCTAAGTATCATCCCACCACCATTATTCCATTGTTTAAAAATGCAGGAAAATTTTGCAAGTTAGCATTATAATTAGTAGCTGGAGGCTACGGTGTTTTTTTTTTTTTTTTTCCTGTGGGGTCGGTGTGGATGTGTTCGTCAGGCCCTCTGTCAGTTCCCCGGTTGGTTTTTGTTATCCCCAGAGAGGAGAAGTGGATATTAGTATGGCAGGTGAAAACTGCGGATCTGTTTCAGAGAATTAAACAGGATCCGCATGGTAATCCCGTTCCTTTAAGAATCCTTTGCTTCATGAGCTGGGAATCCACCATGGTTCTATATACTTGTCTATGCGTGGGCACAGGAAACTGGCTAGTTCCAAGAAGTATGCCTCAGAGCTTTTCAATGAACCAGTATGTTGACAATCCTTTGCAGGTTTTCAGCGTTTCACCATAATTGTGATAACGTGTGTATGTGCCTACTGAAACCAAATATGGCTGCTACGGACATAACTATGCTGAGGCGTAGCTGACTTGGTGTTGCCTATTTTTGTCAGTGGAGACTGACAAGAAGCCATTCTTCTAAGTATCATCCCACCATCATTTCTCCATTGTTTAAAAATGCAGGGAAATTTTGCAAATTGGCATTATAATTAGTAGCTGGAGGGTACTTTTTTGTTTTGTGGGGTCGGTCAGGATGGGTGTTCAGGCCCTCTGTCAGATCGCTGGTTTGTTTTTATTATCCCCAGAGAAGAGTAGTGGGCATGTCTTTGGCAGGTGAAAAGTGCGGATTCTGTTTCAGAGAATTAAACAGGATCCGCATGGTCATCTCATTCCTTTAAGAATCCTTTGCTTCACCAGCTGGGATTCCACCACGTTTCTATATACTCCTCTATGCGTGGGCACAGGTACCTGGCTTGTTCCAAGAATTATGCTGGAGAGTTTTCAAATTAACCAGTACGTTGAAAATTATTTGCAGGTGTTCAGCGTTTCACCATAATTTTGATAACGTTTGTATGTCCCTCCTGAAACCCAAGAAGGCTGCGACGGACATAACTATGCTGAGGAGTAGCTGACTTGGTGTTGGCTATATGTGTTAGTGGAGACAGACAAGAAGCCATTCTTCTAAGTATGATCCCACCACCATTTTTCCATTGTTTTAAAATGCAGGGAAATTTTGCAAGTTAGCATTATAATTAGTAGCTGGAGGGTACGGTTTTTTTTGTGTGTGTGGTCGATGTGGATGGAGGGGTCAGGCCATCTGTCAGTTCGCTGGTTAGTTTTTATTATTCCCAGAGAGGAGAAGTGGGAATGTGTTTGGCAGGTGAAAAGGGCGGTTTCTGTTTCAGAGAATTAACGATGATCCCCATGGTCATCCCGTTCCTTTAATAATCCTTTACTTCATCAGCTGGAAATCCACCATGGTTCTATATACTCCTCTTTGCGTGGGAACAGGTAACTGCCTTGTTCCAAGAAGTATGCCGCAGAGCTTTTCAATTAACCACTACGTTGAAAATTATTTGCAGATGTTCAGCGTTTCACCATAATTGTGAGAACCTTTGTTTGTGCCTCCTGAAACCCAAGAAGGCAGGGACGGACATAACTATGCTGAGGAGTAGCTGACTTGGTGTTGCCTATTTGTGTTAGTGGAGACTGACAAGAAGCCATTCTTCTAAGTATCATCCCACCACCATTTTTCCATTGTTTTAAAATGCAGGGAAATTTTGCAAGTTAGCATTATAATTAGTAGCTGGAGGGTACGGTTTTTTTGTGTGTGTGTGGTGGATGTGGATGGGGGGGGTCAGGCCCTCTGTCAGTTCACTGGTTAGTTTTTATTATCCCCAGAGAGGGGAAGTGGGAATGTGTTTGGCAGGTGAAAAGGGCGAATTCTGTTTCAGAGAATAAACTATGATCCCCATGGTCATGCCTTTTCTTTAATAATCCTTTACTTCATCAGCTGGAAATCCACCATTGTTCTCTATACTCCTCTTTGTGTGGGAACAGGTAACTGCCTTGTTCCAAGAAGTATGCCGCAGAGCTTTTCAATTAACCACTACGTTGAAAATTATTTGTAGGTGTTCAGCGTTTCACCATAATTGTGAGAACCTTTGTTTGTGCCTCCTGAACCCCAAGAAGGCTGCGACGGACATAACTATGCTGAGGAGTAGCTGACTTGGTGTTGCCTATTTTTGTTAGTGGAGACTGACAAGAAGCCATTCTTCTAAGTATCATCCCACCACCATTTTTCCATTGTTTTAAAATGCAGGGAAATTTTGCAAGTTAGCATTATAATTAGTAGCTGGAGGCTACGGTGTTTTTTTTTTTTTTTTTTTCCTGTGGGGTTGGTGTGGATGTGTTCGTCAGGCCCTCTGTCAGTTCGCTGGTTAGTTTTTATTATCCCCAGAGAGGAGAAGTGGGTATTAGTATGGCAGGTGAAAACTGCGGATCTGTTTCAGAGAATTAAACAGGATCCGCATGGTAATCCCGTTCCTTTAAGAATCCTTTGCTTCATGAGCTGGGAATCCACCATGGTTCTATATACTTGTCTATGCGTGGGCACAGGAAACTGGCTAGTTCCAAGAAGTATGCCTCAGAGCTTTTCAATGAACCAGTATGTTGACAATCCTTTGCAGGTTTTCAGCGTTTCACCATAATTGTGATAACGTGTGTATGTGCCTACTGAAACCAAATATGGCTGCTACGGACATAACTATGCTGAGGCGTAGCTGACTTGGTGTTGCCTATTTTTGTCAGTGGAGACTGACAAGAAGCCATTCTTCTAAGTATCATCCCACCATCATTTCTCCATTGTTTAAAAATGCAGGGAAATTTTGCAAATTGGCATTATATTTAGTACCTGGAGGGTACTTTTTTGTTTTGTGGGGTCGGTCAGGATGGGTGTTCAGGCCCTCTGTCAGATCGCTGGTTTGTTTTTATTATCCCCAGAGAAGAGTAGTGGGCATGTGTTTGGCAGGTGAAAAGTGCGGATTCTGTTTCAGAGAATTAAACAGGATCCGCATGGTCAACTCATTCCTTTAAGAATCCTTTGCTTCATCAGCTGGGTTTCCACCATGTTTCTATATACTCCTCTATGCGTGGGCACAGGTACCTGGCTTGTTCCAAGAATTATGCTGGAGAGTTTTCAAATTCACCAGTACGTTGAAAATTATTTGCAGGTGTTCAGTGTTTCACCATTATATTGATAACGTTTGTATGTCCCTCCTGAAACCTAAGAAGGCTGCGACGGACATAACTATGCTGAGGAGTAGCTGACTTGGTGTTGCCTATTTTTGTTAGTGGAGACAGACAAGAAGCCATTCTTCTAAGTATCATCCCACCACCATTTTTCCATTGTTTTAAAATGCAGGGAAATTTTGCAAGTTAGCATTATAATTAGTAGCTGGAGGGTACGGTTTTCTTTTTGTGTGTGTGGTCGATGTGGATGGGGGGGTCAGGCCCTCTGTCAGTTCGCTGGTTAGTTTTTATTATCCCCACAGAGGAGAAGTGGGCATGTGTTTGGCAGGTGAAAAGGGCGGATTCTGTTTCAGAGAATTAACGTTGATCCCCATGGTCATCCCGTTCCTTTAATAATCCTTTACTTTTCAGCTGGAAATCCACCATGGTTCTATATACTCCTCTTTGCGTGGGAACAGGTAACTGGCTTGTTCCAAGAAGTATGCCGCAGAGCTTTTCAATTAACCACTACGTTGAAAATTATTTGCAGGTGTTCAGCGTTTCAGCATAATTATGATAACGTTTGTTTGTGCCTCCTGAAACCCTAGAAGGCTGCGACGGACATAACTATGCTGAGGAGTAGCTGACTTAGTTTTTCCTATTTTTGTTAATGGAGACTGACAGGAATCCATTCTTGTAAGTATCATCTCACCATCATTTTTCCATTGTTTAAAAATGCAGGAAAATTTTGCAAGTTAGCATTATAATTAGTAGCTGGAGGCTACGGTGTTTTTTTTTTTTTTTTTTCCTGTGGTGTCGGTGTGAATGTGTTGGTCAGGCCCTCTGTCAGTTCCCCGGTTGGTTTTTATTATCCCCAGAGAGGAGAAGTGGGTATTAGTATGGCAGGTGAAAACTGCGGATCTGTTTCAGAGAATTAAACAGGATCCGCAGGGTAATCCCGTTCCTTTAAGAATCCTTTGCTTCATGAGCTGGGAATCCACCATGGTTCTATATACTTGTCTATGCGTGGGCACAGGAAACTGGCTAGTTCCAAGAAGTATGCCTCAGAGCTTTTCAATTAACCAGTATGTTGACAATCCTTTGCAGGTTTTCAGCGTTTCACCATAATTGTGATAACGTTTGTATGTGCCTACTGAAACCAAATATGGCTGCTACGGACATAACTATGCTGAGGAGTAGCTGACTTGGTGTTGCCTATTTTTGTTAGTGGAGACAGACAAGAAGCCATTCTTCTAAGTATGATTCAACCACCATTTTTCCATTGTTTTAAAATGCAGGGAAATTTTGCAAGTTAGCATTATATTTAGTAGCTGGAGGGTACGGTTTTTTTTTGTGTGTGTGATCGATGTGGATGGGGGGGTCAGGCCGTTTGTCAGTTCGCTGGTTAGTTTTTATTATCCCCAGAGATGTGAAGTGGGCATGTGTTTGGCAGGTGAAAAGGGCGGATTCTGTTTCAGAGAATTAACGATGATCCCCATGGTCATCCCGTTCCTTTAATAATCCTTTACTTCATCAGCTGGAAATCCACCATGGTTCTATATACTCCTCTTTGCGTGGGAACGGGTAACTGGCTTGTTCCAAGAAGTATGCCGCAGAGCTTTTCAATTAACCACTACGTTGAAAATTATTTGCAGGTGTTCAGCGTTTCACCATAATTGTGATAACGTGTGTTTGTGCCTCCTGAAACCCAAGAAGGCTGCGAAGGACATAACTATGCTGAGGAGTAGCTGACTTGGTGTTGCCTATTTTTGTTAGTGGAGACTGACAAGAAGCCATTCTTCTAAGTATCATCCCACCACCATTTTTCCATTGTTTTAAAATGCAGGGAAATTTTGCAAGTTAGCATTATAATTAGTAGCTGGAGGGTACGTTTTTTTTTTTTTTTTGTGTGGTCGATGTGGATGGGGGGGTCAGGCCCTCTGTCAGTTCGCTGGTTAGTTTTTATTATCCCCAGAGAGGAGAAGTGGGCATGTGTTTGGCAGGTGAAAAGGGCGGATTCTGATTCAGAGAATTAACGATGATCCCCATGGTCACCCGTTCCTTTAATAATCCTTTACTTCATCAGCTAGAAATCCACCATGGTTCTATATACTCCTCCTTGCGTGGGAACAGGTAACTGGCTTGTTGCAAGAAGTATGCCGCAGAGCTTTTCAATTAACCAGTACGTTGAAAATTATTTGCAGGTGTTCAGCGTTTCACCATAATTGTGACAACTTTTGTTTGTGCCTCCTGAAACCCAAGAAGGCTGCGACGGACATAACTTAGCTGAGGCATAGCTGACTTGGTTTTGCCTATTTTTGTTAGTGGAGACTGACAAGAATCCATTCTTCTAAGTATCATCTCACCATCATTTTTCCATTGTTTAAAAAGGCAGGAAAATTTTGCAAGTTAGCATTATAATTAGTAGCTGGAGGCTACGGTGTTTTTTTTTTTTTTTTTTTCCTGTGGGATCGGTGTGGATGTGTTGGTCAGGCCCTCTGTCAGTTCCCCGGTTGGTTTTTATGATCCCCAGAGAGGAGAAGTGGGTATTAGTATGGCAGGTGAAAACTGCGGATCTGTTTCAGAGAATTAAACAGGATCCGCATGGTAATCCCGTTACTTTAACAATCCTTTGCTTCATGAACTGGGAATCCACCATGGTTCTATATACTTGTCTATGCGTGGGCACAGGAAACTGGCTAGTTCCAAGAAGTATGCCTCAGAGCTTTTCAATTAACCAGTATGTTGACAATCCTTTGCAGGTTTTCAGCGTTTCACCATAATTGTGATAACGTGTGTATGTGCCTACTGAAACCAAATATGGCTGCTACGGACATAACTATTATCAGGCGTAGCTGACTTGGTGTTGCCTATTTTTGTCAGTGGAGACTGACAAGAAGCCATTCTTCTAAGTACAATCCCACCATCATTTCTCCGTTGTTTAAAAATGCAGGGAGATTTTGCAAATTGGCATTATAATTAGTAGCTGGAGGGTACTTTTTTGTTTTGTGGGGTCGGTCAGGATGGGTGTTCACCCCTCTGTCAGATCGCTGGTTTGTTTTTATTATCCCCAGAGAAGAGTAGTGGGCATGTGTTTGGCAGGTGAAAAGTGCAGATTCTGTTTCAGAGCATTAAACAGGATCCGCATGGTCATCTCATTCCTTTAAGAATCCTTTGCTTCATCAGCTAGGATTCCACCATGTTTCTATATACTCCTCTATGCGTGGGCACAGGTACCTGGCTTGTTCCAAGAATTATGCTGCAGAGTTTTCAAATTAACCAGTACGTTGAAAATTATTTGCAGGTTTTCAGCGTTTCACCATAATTTTGATAACGTTTGTATATCCCTCCTGAAACCAAAGAAGGCTGCGACGGACATAACTATGCTGAGGAGTAGCTGACTTGGTGTTGCCTATTTTTGTTAGTGGAGACAGACAAGAAGCCATTCTTCTAAGTATGATCCCACCACCATTTTTCCATTGTTTTAAAATGCAGGGAAATTTTGCAAGTTAGCATTATAATTAGTAGCTGGAGGGTATGGTTTTTTTTGTGTGTGTGGTCGATGTGGATGGGGTGGGGTCAGGCCCTTTGTCAGTTCGCTGGTTAGTTTTTATTATCCCCAGAGAGGAGAAGTGGGCATGTGTTTGGCAGGAGAAAAGGGCGGATTCTGTTTCAGAGAATTAACGATGATCCCCATGGTCATCCCGTTCCTTTAATAATCCTTTACTTTATCAGCTGGAAATCCACCATGGTTCTCTATACTCCTCTTTGCGTGGGAACAGGTAACTGCCTTGTTCCAAGAAGTATGCCGCAGAGCTTTTCAATTAACCACTACGTTGAAAATTATTTGCAGGTGTTCAGCGTTTCACCATAATTGTGATAACGTGTGTTTGTGCCTCCTGAAACCCAAGAAGGCTGCGACGGACATAACTATGCTGAGGAGTAGCTGACTTGGTGTTGCCTATTTTTGTTAGTGGAGACTGACAAGAAGCCATTCTTCTAAGTATCATCCCACCACCATTTTTTCATTGTTTTAAAATGCAGGGAAATTTTGCAAGTTAGCATTATAATTAGTAGCTGGAGGGTATGGTTTTTTTTTTGTGTGTGGTCGATGTTGATGGTGGGGGTCAGGCCCTCTGTCAGTTCGCTGGTTAGTTTTTATTATCCCCTGAGAGGAGAAGTGGGCATGTGTTTGGCAGGTGAAAAGGGCGGACTGTTTCAGAGAATTAACGATGATCCCCATGGTCATCCCATTCCTTTAATAATCCTTTACTTCATCAGCTGGAAATCCACCATGATTCTCTATACTACTCTTTGCGTGGGAACAGGTAACTGGCTTGTTCCAAGAAGTATGCCGCAGAGCTTTTCAATTAACCACTACGTTGAAAATTATTTGCAGGTGTTCAGCGTTTCACCATAATTGTGAGAAACTTTGTTTGTGCCTCCTGAAACCCAAGAAGGCTGTGACGGACATAAATATGCTGAGGAGTAGCTGACTTGGTGTTGCCTATTTTTGTTAGTGGAGACTGACAAGAAGCCACTCTTCTAAGTATGATCCCACCACCATTATTCCATTGTTTTAAAATGCAGGGAAATTTTGCAAGTTAGCATTATAATTAGTAGCTGGAGGGTACGGTTTTTTTTTGTGTGTGGTCGATGTGGATGGTGGGGGTCAGGCCCTCTGTCAGTTCGCTGGTTAGTTTTTATTATCCCCAGAGGGGAGAAGTGGGCATGTGTTTGGCAGGTGAAATGGGGGGATTCAGTTTCAGAGAATTAACGATGATCCCCATGGTCATCCCGTTCCTTTAATAATCCTTTACTTCATCAGCTGGAAATCCACCATGGTTCTCTATACTCCTCTTTGCGTGGGAACAGGTAACTGCCTTTTTCCCAGAAGTATGCCGCAGAGTTTTCAATTAATCACTACGTTGAAAATTATTTGCAGGTGTTCAGCGTTTCACCATAATTGTGATAACGTTTGTTTGTGCCTCCTGAAACCCAAGAATGCTGCGATGGACATAGCTATGCTGAGGAGTAGCTGACTTGGTGTTGCCTATTTTTGTTAGTGGAGACTGACAAGAAGCCATTCTTCTAAGTATCATCCCACCACCATTTTTCCATTGTTTTAAAATGCAGGGAAATTTTCCAAGTTAGCATTATAATTAATAGCTGGAGGGTACGGTTTTTTTTTTGTGTGTGTGGTCGATGTGGATGGGGGGGTCAGGCCCTCTGTCAGTTCTCTGGTTAGTTTTTATTATCCCCAGAGAGGAGAAGTGGGCATGTGTTTGGCAGGTGAAAAGGGGGGATTCAGTTTCAGAGAATTAACGATGATCCCCATGGTCATCCCGTTCCTTTAATAATCCTTTACTTCATCAGCTGGAAATCCACCATGGTTCTCTATACTCCTCTTTGCGTGGGAACAGGTAACTGCCTTTTTCCCAGAAGTATGCCGCAGAGTTTTCAATTAATCACTACGTTGAAAATTATTTGCAGGTGTTCAGCGTTTCACCATAATTGTGATAACGTTTGTTTGTGCCTCCTGAAACCCAAGAAGGCTGCTACGGACATAACTATGCTGAGGAGTAGCTGACTTGGTGTTGCCTATTTTTTTTAGTGGAGACTGACAAGAAGCCATTCTTCTAAGTATCATCCCACCACCATTTTTCCATTGTTTTAAAATGCAGGGAAATTTTGCAAGTTAGCATTATAATTAGTAGCTGGAGGGTACGGTTTTTTTTTTTGTGTGGTCGATGTGGATGGTGGGGGTCAGGCCCTCTGTCAGTTCGCTGGTTAGTTTTTATTATCCCCAGAGACGAGAAGTAGGCATGTGTTTAGCAGGTGAAAAGGGCGGATTCTGTTTCAGAGAATTAACGATGATCCCCATGGTCATCCCGTTCCTTTAATAATCCTTTACTTCATCAGCTGGAAATCCACCATGGTTCTCTATACTCCTCTTTGCGTCGGTACAGGTAACTGGCTTGTTCCAAGAAGTATGCCGCAGAGCTTTTCAAATAACCATTACGTTCAAAATTATTTGCAGGTGTTCAGCGTTTCACGATAATTGTGACAACGTTTGTTTGTGCCTCCTGAAACCCAAGAAGGCTGCGACGGACATAACTATGCTGAGGCGTAGCTGACTTGGTTTTGCCTATTTTTGTTAGTGGAGTCTGACAAGAATCCATTCTTGTAAGTAACATCTCACCATCATTTTTCCATTGTTTAAAAATGCAGGAAAATTTTGCAAGTTAGCATTATAATTAGTAGCTGGAGGCTACGGTGTTTTTTTTTTTTTTTTTTCCTGTGGGGTCGGTGTGGATGTGTTGGTCCGGCCCTTTGTCAGTTCGCTGGTTTGTTTTTATTATCCCCAGAGAGGAGAAGTGGGTATTAGTATGGCAGGTGTAAACTGCGGATCTGTTTCAGAGAATTAAACAGGATCCGCATGGTAATCCCGTTCCTTTAAGAATCATTTGCTTCATGAGCTGGGAATCCACCATGGTTCTATATACTTGTCTACGCGTGAGCACAGGAAACTGGCTAGTTCCAAGAAGTATGCCTCAGAGCTTTTAAATTAACCAGTATGTTGACAATCCTTTGCAGGTTTTCAGCGTTTCACCATAATTGTGATAACGTGTGTATGTGCCTACTGAAACCAAATATGGCTGCTACGAACATAACTATGCTGAGGTGTAGCTGACTTGGTGTTGCCTATTTTTGTCAGTGGAGACTGACAAGAAGCCATTCTTCTAAGTATCATCCCACCATCATTTCTCCATTGTTTAAAAATGCAGGGAAATTTTACAAATTTTCATTATAATTAGTAGCTGGAGGGTACTTTTTTGTTTTGTGGGGTCGGTCAGGATGGGTGTTCAGGCCCTCTGTCAGATCGCTGGTTTGTTTTTATTATCCCCAGAGAAGAGTAGTGGGCATGTGTTTGGCAGGTGAAAAGTGCGGATTCTGTTTCAGAGAATTAAACAGGATCCGCATGGTCATCTCATTCCTTTAAGAATCCTTTGCTTCATCAGCTGGGATTCCACCATGTTTCTATATACTCCTCTATGCGTGGGCACAGGTACCTGGCTTGTTCCAAGAATTATGCTGGAGAGTTTTCAAATTAACCAGTACGTTGAAAATTATTTGCAGGTGTTCAGCGTTTCACCATAATTTTGATAACGTTTGTATGTCCCTCCTGAAACCCAAGAAGGCTGCGACGGACATAACTATGCTGAGGAGTAGCTGACTTGGTGTTGCCTATTTGTGTTAGTGGAGACTGACAAGAAGCCATTCTTCTAAGTATGATCCCACCACCATTTTTCCATTGTTAAAAATGCAGGGAAATTTTGCAAGTTACCATTATAATTAGTAGCTGGAGGGTACGGTTTTTTTGTGTGTGTGGTCGATGTGGATGCGGGGGGTCAGGCCCTCTGTCAGTTCGTTGGTTAGTTTTTATTATCCCCAGAGAGGAGAAGTGGGCATGTGTTTGGCAGGTGAAAAGGGCGGATTCTGTTTCAGAGAATTAACGATGATCCCCATGGTCATGCCGTTCCTTTAATAATCCTTTACTTCATCAGCTGGAAATCCACCATGGTTCTATATACTCCTCTTTGCGAGGGAACAGGTAACTGCCTTGTTCCAAGAAGTATGCCGCAGAGCTTTTCAATTAACCACTACTTTGAAAATTATTTGCAGGTGTTCAGCGTTTCACCATAATTGTGATAACGTTTGTTTGTGCCTACTGAAACCCAGGAAGTCTGCGATGGACATAGCTATGCTGAGGAGTAGCTGACTTACTGTTGCCTATTTTTGTTAGTGGAGACTGACAAGAAGCCATTCTTCTAAGTATCATCCCACCACCATTTTTCCATTGTTTTAAAATGCAGGGAAATTTTGCAAGTTAGCATTATAATTAGTAGCTGGAGGGTACGGTTTTTTTTTGTGTGTGGTCGATGTGGATGGTGGGGGTCAGGCCCTCTGTCAGTTCGCTGGTTAGTTTTTATTATCCCCAGAGAGGAGAAGTGGGCATGTGTTTGGCAGGTGAAAAGGGCGGATTCTGTTTCAGAGAATTAACGATGATCCCCATGGTCATACCGTTCCTTTAATAATCCTTTACTTCATCAGCTGGAAATCCACCATGGTTCTATATACTCCTATTTGCGTGGGAACAGGTAACTGCCTTGTTCCAAGAAGTATGCCGCAGAGCTTTTTAATTAACCACTACGTTGAAAATTATTTGCAGGTGTTCAGCGTTTCACCATAATTGTGAGAACCTTTGTTTGTGCCTCCTGAAACCCAAGAAGGCTGCGATGGACATAACTATGCTGAGGCGTAGCTGACTTGGTGTTGCCTATTTTTGTTAGTGGAGACTGACAAGAAGCCATTCTTCTAAGTATCATCCCACCACCATTTTTCCATTGTTTTAAAATGCAGGGAAATTTTGCAAGTTAGCATTATAATTTGTATCTGGAGGCTACGGTGCTTTTTTTTTTTTTTTCCTGTGGGGTCGGTGTGGATGTGTTGGTCAGGCCCTCTGTCAGTTCCCCGGTTGGTTTTTATTATCCCCAGAGAGGAGAAGTGGGTATTAGTATGGCAGGTGAAAACTGCGAATATGTTTCAGAGATTTAAACAGGATCCGCATGGTAATCCCGCTCCTTTAAGAATCCTTTGCTTCATGAGCTGGGAATCCACCATGGTTCTATATACTTGTCTATGCGTGGGCACAGGAAACTGGCTAGTTCCAAGAAGTATGCCTCAGAGCTTTTCAATGAACCAGTATGTTGACAATCCTTTGCAGGTTTTCAGCGTTTCACCATAATTGTGATAACGTGTGTATGTGCCTACTGAAACCAAATATGGCTGCTACGGACATAACTATTATCAGGCGTAGCTGACTTGGTGTTGCCTATTTTTGTCAGTGGAGACTGACAAGAAGCCATTCTTCTAAGTATCATCCCACCATCATTTCTCCATTGTTTAAAAATGCAGGGAAATTTTGCCAATTGGCATTATAATTAGTAGCTGCAGGGTACTTTTTTGTTTTGTGGGGTCGGTCAGGATGGGTGTTCAGGCCCTCTGTCAGATCCCTGGTTTGTTTTTATTATCCCCAGAGAAGAGTAGTGGGCATGTGTTGGCAGGTGAAAAGTGCGGATTCTGTTTCAGAGAATTAAACAGGATCCGCATGGTCATCTCATTCCTTTAAGAATCCTTTGCTTCATCAGCTGGGATTCCACCATGTTTCTATATACTCCTCTATGCGTGGGCACAGGTACCTGGCTTGTTCCAAGAAGTATGCTGGAGAGTTTAAAATTAACCAGTACGTTGAAAATTATTTGCAGGTGTTCAGCGTTTCACCATAATTTTGATAACGTTTGTATGTCCCTCCTGAAACCCAAGAAGGCTGCGACGGACATAACTATGCTGAGGCGTAGCTGACTTGGTTTTGCCTATTTTTGTTAGTGGAGTCTGACAAGAATAAATTCTTGTAAGTATCATCTCACCATCATTTTTCCATTGTTTAAAAATGCAGGTAAATTTTGCAAGTTAGCATTATAATTAGTAGCTGGAGGCTTCGGTGTTTTTTTTTTTTTTTTCCTGTGGGGTCGGTGTGGATGTGTTGGTCAGGCCCTCTGTCAGTTCGCTGGTTTGTTTTTATTATGCCCAGAGAGGAGAAGTGGGTATTAGTATGGCAGGTGAAAACTGCGGATCTGTTTCAGAGAATTGAACAGGATCCGCATGGTAATCCCGTTTCTTTAAGAATCCTTTGCTTCAGGAGCTGGGAATCCACCATGGTTCTGTATACTTCTCTATGCGTGGGCACAGGAAACTGGCTTGTTCCAAGAAGTATGCCTCAGAGCTTTTCAATTAACCAGTATGTTGAAAATCCTTTGCAGGTTTTCAGCGTTACACCAATTGTGATAACGTGTGTATGTGCCTACTGAAACCAAATATGGCTGCTACGGACATAACTGTGCTGAGGCGTAGCTGACTTGGTGTTGCCTATTTTTGTCAGTGGAGACTGACAAGAAGCCATTCTTCTAAGTATCATCCCACCATCATTTCTCCATTGTTTAAAAATGCAGGGAAAGTTTGCAAATTGGCATTATAATTAGTAGCTGGAGGGTACTTTTTTGTTTTGTGGGGTCGGTCAGGATGGGCGTTCAGGCCCTCTGTCAGATCGCTGGTTTGTTTTTATTATCCCCAGAGAAGAGTAGTGGGCATGTGTTTGGCAGGTGAAAAGGGCGGATTCTGTTTCAGAGAATTAACGATGATCCCCATGGTCATCCCATTCCTTTAATAATCCTTTACTTCATCAGCTGGAAATCCACCATGGTTCTATATACTCCTCTTTGCGTCTGAACAGGTAACTGGCTTGTTCCAAGAAGTATGCCGCAGAGCTTTTCAATTAACCAGTACGTTGAAAATTATTTGCAGGTGTTCAGCGTTTCACCATAATTGTGATAACGTTTGTTTGTGCCTCCTGAAACCCAAGAAGGCTGCCACGGACATAACTATGCTGAGGCATAGCTTACTTGGTTTTGCCTATTTTTGTTAGTGGAGACTGACAAGAATCCATTCTTCTAAGTATCACCTCACCATCATTTTTCCATTGTTTAAAAATGCAGGAAGTTTTGCAAGTTAGCATTATAATTAGTAGCTGGAGGCTACGGTTTTTTTTTTTTTTTTTCCTGTGGGGTCGGTGTGGATGTGTTGGTCAGGCCTTCTGTCAGTTGGCTGGTTTGTTTTTATTATCCCCAGAGAGGAGAAGGGGTTATTAGTATGGCAGGTGAAAACTGCGGATCTGTTTCAGAGAATTAAACAGGATCCGCATGGTAATCCCGTTTCTTTAAGAATCCTTTGCTTCAGGAGCTGGGAATCCACCATGGTTCTATATACTTCTCTATGCGTGGGCACAGGAAACTGGCTTGTTCCAAGAAGTATGCCTCAGAGCTTTTCAATTAACCAGTATGTTGAAAATCCTTTGCAGGTTTTCAGCGTTTCACCAATTGTGATAACGTGTGTATGTGCCTACTGAAACCAAATATGGCTGCTACGGACATAACTGTGCTGAGGCGTAGCTGACTTGGTGTTGCCTATTTTTGTCAGTGGAGACTGACAAGAAGCCATTCTTCTAAGTATCATCCCACCACCATTTTTCCATTGTTTTAAAATACAGGGAAATTTTGCAAGTTAGCATTATAATTAGTAGCTGGAGGGTACGTTTTTTTCTTTTTTTTGTGTGGTCGATGTGGATTTTGGGGTCAGGCCCTCTGTCAGTTCGCTGGTTAGTTTTTATTATCCCCAGAGAGGAGAAGTGGGCATGTGTTTGGCAGGTGAAAAGGGCGGATTCTGTTTCAGAGAATTAACGATGATCCCCATGGTCATCCCGTTCCTTTAATAATCCTTTACTTCATCAGCTGGAAATCCACCATGGTTCTCTATACTCTTCTTTGCGTGGGAACAGGTAACTGGCTTGTTCCAAGAAGTATGCCGCAGAGCTTTTCAATTAACCAGTACGTTGAAAATTATTTGGAGGTTTTCAGCGTTTCACCATAATTGTGATAACGTTTGTTTGTGCCTCCTGAAACCCAAGAAGGCTGCGACGGACATAACTATGCTGAGGCGTAGCTGACTTGGTTTTGCCTATTTTTGTTAGTGGAGACTGACAAGAATCCATTCTTCTAAGTATCATCTCACCACCATTTTTCCATTGTTTAAAAATGCAGGAAAGTTTGCAAGTTAGCATTATAATTAGTAGCTGGAGGCTACGGTGTTTTTTTTTTTTTTTTTTTTTCCTGTCGGGTCGGTGTGGATGTGTTGGTCAGGCCTTCTGTCAGTTCGCTGGTTTGTTTTTATTATCCCCAGAGAGGAGAAGGGGGTATTAGTATGGCAGGTGAAAACTGCGGATCTGTTTCAGAGAATTGAACAGGATCCGCATGGTAATCCCGTTTCTTTAAGAATCCTTTGCTTCAGGAGCTGGGAATCCACCATGGTTCTGTATACTTCTCTATGCGTGGGCACAGGAAACTGGCTTGTTCCAAGAAGTATGCCTCAGAGCTTTTCAATTAACCAGTATGTTGAAAATCCTTTGCAGGTTTTCAGCGTTTCACCAATTGTGATAACGTGTGTATGTGCCTACTGAAACCAAATATGGCTGCTACAGACATAACTGTGCTGAGGCGTAGCTGACTTGGTGTTGCCTATTTTTGTCAGTGGAGACTGACAAGAAGCCATTCTTCTAAGTATCATCCCACCATCATTTCTCCATTGTTTAAAAATGCAGGGAAAGTTTGCAAATTGGCATTATAATTAGTAGCTGGAGGGTACTTTTTTGTTTTGTGGGGTCGGTCAGGATGGGCGTTCAGGCCCTCTGTCAGATCGCTGGTTTGTTTTTATTATCCCCAGAGAAGAGTAGTGGGCATGTGTTTGGCAGGTGAAAAGGGCGGATTCTGTTTCAGAGAATTAACGATGATCTCCATGGTCATCCCGTTCCTTTAATAATCCTTTACTTCATCAGCTGGAAATCCACCATGGTTCTATACACTGCTCTTTGCGTGGGAACAGGTAACTGGCTTGTTCCAAGAAGTATGCCGCAGAGATTTTCAATTAACCACTACGTTGAAAATTATTTGCAGGTGTTCAGCGTTTCACCATAATTATGATAACGTGTGTTTGTGTCTCCTGAAACCCAAGAAGGCTGCGACGGACATAACTATGCTGAGGAGTAGCTGACTTGGTGTTGCCTATTTTTGTTAGTGGAGACTGACAAGAAGCCATTCTTCTAAGTATCATCCCACCACCATTTTTCCATTGTTTTAAAATGCAGGGAAATTTTGCAAGTTAGCATTATAATTAGTAGCTGGAGGGTACGTTTTTTTTTTTTTGTGTGTGTGGTCGATGTGGATGGGGGGGTCAGGCCCTCTGTCAGTTCGCTGTTTAGTTTTTATTATCCCCAGAGAGGAGAAGTGGGCATGTGTTTGGCAGGTGAAAAGGGCGGATTCTGTTTCAGAGAATTAACGATGATCCCCATGGTCATCCCGTTCCTTTAATAATCCTTTACTTCATCAGCTGGAAATCCACCATGGTTCTATATACTCCTCTTTGCGTGGGAACAGGTAACTGGCTTGTTCCAAGAAGTATGCCTCAGAGCTTTTCAATTAACCAGTATGTTGAAAATCCTTTGCAGGTTTTCAGCGTTTCACCATAATTGTGATAACGTGTGTATGTGCCTAGTGAAACCAAATATGGCTGCTACGGACATAACTATGCTGAGGCGTAGCTGACTTGGTGTTGCCTATTTTTGTCAGTGGAGACTGACAAGAAGCCATTCTTCTAAGTATCATCCCACCATCATTTCTCCATTGTTTAAAAATGCAGGGAAATTTTGCAAATTGGCATTATAATTAGTAGCTGGAGGGTACCTTTTTGTTTTGTGGGGTCAGTCAGGATGGGTGTTCAGGCCCTCTGTCAGATCGCTGGTTTGTTTTTATTATCCCCAGAGAAGAGTAGTGGGCATGTGTTTGGCAGGTGAAAAGTGCGGATTCTGTTTCAGAGAATTAAACAGGATCCGCATGGTCATCTCATTCCTTTAAGAATCCTTTGC
This sequence comes from Eulemur rufifrons, assembly GCF_041146395.1. Classification (NCBI taxonomy): domain Eukaryota; kingdom Metazoa; phylum Chordata; class Mammalia; order Primates; family Lemuridae; genus Eulemur; species Eulemur rufifrons. The sequence goes on along the minus strand of NW_027182820.1, from coordinate 1,102,262 downwards.
TTCATCAGCTGGGATTCCACCATGTTTCTATATACTCCTCTATGTGTGGGCACAGGTACCTGGCTTGTTCCAAGAATTATGCTGGAGAGTTTTCAAATTAACCAGTACGTTGAAAATTATTTGCAGGTTTTCAGCGTTTCACCATAATTTTGATAACGTTTGTATGTCCCTCCTGAAACCCAAGAAAGCTGCGACGGACATAACTATGCTGAGGAGTAGCTGACTTGGTGTTGCCTATTTTTGTTAGTGGAAACAGACAAGAAGACATTCTTCTAAGTATTATCCCACCACCATTTTTCCATTGTTTTAAAATGCAGGGAAATTTTGCAAGTTAGCATTATAATTAGTAGCTGGAGGGTACGTTTTTTATTGTGTGTGTGGTCGATGTGGATGGTGGGGGTCAGGCCCTCTGTCAGTTCGATGGTTAGTTTTTATTATTCCCAGAGAGGAGAAGTGGGCATGTGTTTGGCAGGTGAAAAGGGCAGATTCTGTTTCAGAGAATTAAAGATGATCCCCATGGTCATCCCGTTCCTTTAATAATCCTTTACTTCATCAGCTGGAAATCCACCATGGTTCTATATACTCCTCTTTGCGTGGGAACAGGTAACTGGCTTGTTCCAAGAAGTATGCCGCAGAGCTTTTCAATTAACCACTACGTTGAAAATTATTTGCAGGTGTTCAGCGTTTCACCATAATTGTGAGAACCTTTGTTTGTGCTTCCTGAAACCCAAGAAGGCTGCGACGGACATAACTATGCTGAGGAGTAGCTGACTTGATGTTGCCTATTTTTGTTAGTGGAGACTGACAAGAAGCCATTCTTCTAAGTATCATCCCACCACCATTTTTCCATTGTTTTAAAATACATTGAAATTTTGCCAGTTAGCATTATAATTAGTAGCTGGAGGGTACGGTTTTTTCTTTTTTTTGTGTGGTCGATGTGGATGGTGGGGTCAGGCCCTTTGTCAGTTCGCTGGTTAGTTTTTATTATCCCCAGAGAGGAGAAGTGGGCATGTGTTTGGCAGGTGAAAAGGGCGGATTCTGTTTCAGAGAATTAACGATGATCCCCATGGTCATCCCGTTCCTTTAATAATCCTTTACTTCATCAGCTGGAAATCAACCATGGTTCTCTATACTCCTCTTTGCGTGGGAACAGGTAACTGCCTTGTTCCAAGAAGTATGCCGCAGAGCTTTTCAATTAACCACTACGTTGAAAATTATATGCAGGTGTTCAGCGTTTCACCATAATTGTGATAACGTTTGTTTGTGCCTCCTGAAACCCAAGAAGGCTGCGACGGACATAGCTATGCTGAGGAGTAGCTGACTTGGTGTTGCCTATTTTTGTTAGTGGAGACTGACAAGAAGCCATTCTTCTAAGTATCATCCCACCACCATTTTTCCATTGTTTTAAAATGCAGGGAAATTTTGCAAGTTAGCATTATAATTAGTAGCTGGAGGGTACGGTTTTTTTTTTTTGTGTGTGAGGTCGATGTGGATGGGGGGGTAAGGCCCTCTGTCAGTTCGCTGGTTAGTTTTTATTATCCCCAGAGAGGAGAAGTGGGCATGTGTTTGGCAGGTGAAAAGGGCGGATTCTGTTTCAGAGAATTAACGATGATCACCATGGTCATCCCGTTCCTTTAATAATCCTTTACTTCATCAGCTGGAAATCCACCATGGTTCTATATACTCCTCTTTGCGTGGGAACAGGTAACTGGCTTGTTCCAAAAAGTATGCCGCAGAGCTTTTCAATTAACCAGTACGTTGAAAATTATTTGCAGGTGTTCAGCGTTTCACCATAATTGTGAGACCCTTTGTTTGTGCCTCCTGAAACCCAAGAAGGCTGCGACGGACATAACTATGCTGAGGCGTAGCTGACTTGGTTTTGCCTATTTTTGTTAGTGGAGTCTGACAAGAATAAATTCTTGTAAGTATCATCTCACCATCATTTTTCCATTGTTTAAAAATGCAGGTAAATTTTGCAAGTTAGCATTATAATTAGTAGCTGGAGGCTTCGGTGTTTTTTTTTTTTTTTTCCTGTGGGGTCGGTGTGGATGTGTTGGTCAGGCCCTCTGTCAGTTCGCTGGTTTGTTTTTATTATGCCCAGAGAGGAGAAGTGGGTATTAGTATGGCAGGTGAAAACTGCGGATCTGTTTCAGAGAATTGAACAGGATCCGCATGGTAATCCCGTTTCTTTAAGAATCCTTTGCTTCAGGAGCTGGGAATCCACCATGGTTCTGTATACTTCTCTATGCGTGGGCACAGGAAACTGGCTTGTTCCAAGAAGTATGCCTCAGAGCTTTTCAATTAACCAGTATGTTGAAAATCCTTTGCAGGTTTTCAGCGTTACACCAATTGTGATAACGTGTGTATGTGCCTACTGAAACCAAATATGGCTGCTACGGACATAACTGTGCTGAGGCGTAGCTGACTTGGTGTTGCCTATTTTTGTCAGTGGAGACTGACAAGAAGCCATTCTTCTAAGTATCATCCCACCATCATTTCTCCATTGTTTAAAAATGCAGGGAAAGTTTGCAAATTGGCATTATAATTAGTAGCTGGAGGGTACTTTTTTGTTTTGTGGGGTCGGTCAGGATGGGCGTTCAGGCCCTCTGTCAGATCGCTGGTTTGTTTTTATTATCCCCAGAGAAGAGTAGTGGGCATGTGTTTGGCAGGTGAAAAGGGCGGATTCTGTTTCAGAGAATTAACGATGATCCCCATGGTCATCCCATTCCTTTAATAATCCTTTACTTCATCAGCTGGAAATCCACCATGGTTCTATATACTCCTCTTTGCGTCTGAACAGGTAACTGGCTTGTTCCAAGAAGTATGCCGCAGAGCTTTTCAATTAACCAGTACGTTGAAAATTATTTGCAGGTGTTCAGCGTTTCACCATAATTGTGATAACGTTTGTTTGTGCCTCCTGAAACCCAAGAAGGCTGCCACGGACATAACTATGCTGAGGCATAGCTTACTTGGTTTTGCCTATTTTTGTTAGTGGAGACTGACAAGAATCCATTCTTCTAAGTATCACCTCACCATCATTTTTCCATTGTTTAAAAATGCAGGAAGTTTTGCAAGTTAGCATTATAATTAGTAGCTGGAGGCTACGGTTTTTTTTTTTTTTTTTTCCTGTGGGGTCGGTGTGGATGTGTTGGTCAGGCCTTCTGTCAGTTGGCTGGTTTGTTTTTATTATCCCCAGAGAGGAGAAGGGGTTATTAGTATGGCAGGTGAAAACTGCGGATCTGTTTCAGAGAATTAAACAGGATCCGCATGGTAATCCCGTTTCTTTAAGAATCCTTTGCTTCAGGAGCTGGGAATCCACCATGGTTCTATATACTTCTCTATGCGTGGGCACAGGAAACTGGCTTGTTCCAAGAAGTATGCCTCAGAGCTTTTCAATTAACCAGTATGTGGAAAATCCTTTGCAGGTTTTCAGCGTTTCACCAATTGTGATAACGTGTGTATGTGCCTACTGAAACCAAATATGGCTGCTACGGACATAACTGTGCTGAGGCGTAGCTGACTTGGTGTTGCCTATTTTTGTCAGTGGAGACTGACAAGAAGCCATTCTTCTAAGTATCATCCCACCACCATTTTTCCATTGTTTTAAAATACAGGGAAATTTTGCAAGTTAGCATTATAATTAGTAGCTGGAGGGTACGGTTTTTTCTTTTTTTTGTGTGGTCGATGTGGATGGTGGGGTCAGGCCCTCTGTCAGTTCGCTGGTTAGTTTTTATTATCCCCAGAGAGGAGAAGTGGGCATGTGTTTGGCAGGTGAAAAGGGCGGATTCTGTTTCAGAGAATTAACGATGATCCCCATGGTCATCCCGTTCCTTTAATAATCCTTTACTTCATCAGCTGGAAATCCACCATGGTTCTCTATACTCTTCTTTGCGTGGGAACAGGTAACTGGCTTGTTCCAAGAAGTATGCCGCAGAGCTTTTCAATTAACCAGTACGTTGAAAATTATTTGGAGGTTTTCAGCGTTTCACCATAATTGTGATAACGTTTGTTTGTGCCTCCTGAAACCCAAGAAGGCTGCGACGGACATAACTATGCTGAGGCGTAGCTGACTTGGTTTTGCCTATTTTTGTTAGTGGAGGCTGACAAGAATCCATTCTTCTAAGTATCATCTCACCACCATTTTTCCATTGTTTAAAAATGCAGGAAAGTTTGCAAGTTAGCATTATAATTAGTAGCTGGAGGCTACGGTATTTTTTTTTTTTTTTTTTTTTTCCTGTCGGGTCGGTGTGGATGTGTTGGTCAGGCCTTCTGTCAGTTCGCTGGTTTGTTTTTATTATCCCCAGAGAGGAGAAGGGGGTATTAGTATGGCAGGTGAAAACTGCGGATCTGTTTCAGAGAATTGAACAGGATCCGCATGGTAATCCCGTTTCTTTAAGAATCCTTTGCTTCAGGAGCTGGGAATCCACCATGGTTCTGTATACTTCTCTATGCGTGGGCACAGGAAACTGGCTTGTTCCAAGAAGTATGCCTCAGAGCTTTTCAATTAACCAGTATGTTGAAAATCCTTTGCAGGTTTTCAGCGTTTCACCAATTGTGATAACGTGTGTATGTGCCTACTGAAACCAAATATGGCTGCTACAGACATAACTGTGCTGAGGCGTAGCTGACTTGGTGTTGCCTATTTTTGTCAGTGGAGACTGACAAGAAGCCATTCTTCTAAGTATCATCCCACCATCATTTCTCCATTGTTTAAAAATGCAGGGAAAGTTTGCAAATTGGCATTATAATTAGTAGCTGGAGGGTACTTTTTTGTTTTGTGGGGTCGGTAAGGATGGGCATTCAGGCCCTCTGTCAGATCGCTGGTTTGTTTTTATTATCCCCAGAGAAGAGTAGTGGGCATGTGTTTGGCAGGTGAAAAGGGCGGATTCTGTTTCAGAGAATTAACGATGATCTCCATGGTCATCCCGTTCCTTTAATAATCCTTTACTTCATCAGCTGGAAATCCACCATGGTTCTATACACTGCTCTTTGCGTGGGAACAGGTAACTGGCTTGTTCCAAGAAGTATGCCGCAGAGATTTTCAATTAACCACTACGTTGAAAATTATTTGCAGGTGTTCAGCGTTTCACCATAATTATGATAACGTGTGTTTGTGTCTCCTGAAACCCAAGAAGGCTGCGACGGACATAACTATGCTGAGGAGTAGCTGACTTGGTGTTGCCTATTTTTGTTAGTGGAGACTGACAAGAAGCCATTCTTCTAAGTATCATCCCACCACCATTTTTCCATTGTTTTAAAATGCAGGGAAATTTTGCAAGTTAGCATTATAATTAGTAGCTGGAGGGTACGTTTTTTTTTTTTTTGTGTGTGTGGTCGATGTGGATGGGGGGGTCAGGCCCTCTGTCAGTTCGCTGTTTAGTTTTTATTATCCCCAGAGAGGAGAAGTGGGCATGTGTTTGGCAGGTGAAAAGGGCGGATTCTGTTTCAGAGAATTAACGATGATCACCATGGTCATCCCGTTCCTTTAATAATCCTTTACTTCATCAGCTGGAAATCCACCATGGTTCTATATACTCCTCTTTGCGTGGGAACAGGTAACTGGCTTGTTCCAAAAAGTATGCCGCAGAGCTTTTCAATTAACCAGTACGTTGAAAATTATTTGCAGGTGTTCAGCGTTTCACCATAATTGTGAGACCCTTTGTTTGTGCCTCCTGAAACCCAAGAAGGCTGCGACGGACATAACTATGCTGAGGCGTAGCTGACTTGGTTTTGCCTATTTTTGTTAGTGGAGTCTGACAAGAATAAATTCTTGTAAGTATCATCTCACCATCATTTTTCCATTGTTTAAAAATGCAGGTAAATTTTGCAAGTTAGCATTATAATTAGTAGCTGGAGGCTTCGGTGTTTTTTTTTTTTTTTTCCTGTGGGGTCGGTGTGGAGTGTTGGTCAGGCCCTCTGTCAGTTCGCTGGTTTGTTTTTATTATGCCCAGAGAGGAGAAGTGGGTATTAGTATGGCAGGTGAAAACTGCGGATCTGTTTCAGAGAATTGAACAGGATCCGCATGGTAATCCCGTTTCTTTAAGAATCCTTTGCTTCAGGAGCTGGGAATCCACCATGGTTCTGTATACTTCTCTATGCGTGGGCACAGGAAACTGGCTTGTTCCAAGAAGTATGCCTCAGAGCTTTTCAATTAACCAGTATGTTGAAAATCCTTTGCAGGTTTTCAGCGTTACACCAATTGTGATAACGTGTGTATGTGCCTACTGAAACCAAATATGGCTGCTACGGACATAACTGTGCTGAGGCGTAGCTGACTTGGTGTTGCCTATTTTTGTCAGTGGAGACTGACAAGAAGCCATTCTTCTAAGTATCATCCCACCATCATTTCTCCATTGTTTAAAAATGCAGGGAAAGTTTGCAAATTGGCATTATAATTAGTAGCTGGAGGGTACTTTTTTGTTTTGTGGGGTCGGTCAGGATGGGCGTTCAGGCCCTCTGTCAGATCGCTGGTTTGTTTTTATTATCCCCAGAGAAGAGTAGTGGGCATGTGTTTGGCAGGTGAAAAGGGCGGATTCTGTTTCAGAGAATTAACGATGATCCCCATGGTCATCCCATTCCTTTAATAATCCTTTACTTCATCAGCTGGAAATCCACCATGGTTCTATATACTCCTCTTTGCGTCTGAACAGGTAACTGGCTTGTTCCAAGAAGTATGCCGCAGAGCTTTTCAATTAACCAGTACGTTGAAAATTATTTGCAGGTGTTCAGCGTTTCACCATAATTGTGATAACGTTTGTTTGTGCCTCCTGAAACCCAAGAAGGCTGCCACGGACATAACTATGCTGAGGCATAGCTTACTTGGTTTTGCCTATTTTTGTTAGTGGAGACTGACAAGAATCCATTCTTCTAAGTATCACCTCACCATCATTTTTCCATTGTTTAAAAATGCAGGAAGTTTTGCAAGTTAGCATTATAATTAGTAGCTGGAGGCTACGGTTTTTTTTTTTTTTTTTCCTGTGGGGTCGGTGTGGATGTGTTGGTCAGGCCTTCTGTCAGTTGGCTGGTTTGTTTTTATTATACCCAGAGAGGAGAAGGGGTTATTAGTATGGCAGGTGAAAACTGCGGATCTGTTTCAGAGAATTAAACAGGATCCGCATGGTAATCCCGTTTCTTTAAGAATCCTTTGCTTCAGGAGCTGGGAATCCACCATGGTTCTATAAACTTCTCTATGCGTGGGCACAGGAAACTGGCTTGTTCCAAGAAGTATGCCTCAGAGCTTTTCAATTAACCAGTATGTTGAAAATCCTTTGCAGGTTTTCAGCGTTTCACCAATTGTGATAACGTGTGTATGTGCCTACTGAAACCAAATATGGCTGCTACGGACATAACTGTGCTGAGGCGTAGCTGACTTGGTGTTGCCTATTTTTGTCAGTGGAGACTGACAAGAAGCCATTCTTCTAAGTATCATCCCACCACCATTTTTCCATTGTTTTAAAATACAGGGAAATTTTGCAAGTTAGCATTATAATTAGTAGCTGGAGGGTACGGATTTTTCTTTTTTTTGTGTGGTCGATGTGGATGGTGGGGTCAGGCCCTCTGTCAGTTCGCTGGTTAGTTTTTATTATCCCCAGAGAGGAGAAGTGGGCATGTGTTTGGCAGGTGAAAAGGGCGGATTCTGTTTCAGAGAATTAACGATGATCCCCATGGTCATCCCGTTCCTTTAATAATCCTTTACTTCATCAGCTGGAAATCCACCATGGTTCTCTATACTCTTCTTTGCGTGGGAACAGGTAACTGGCTTGTTCCAAGAAGTATGCCGCAGAGCTTTTCAATTAACCAGTACGTTGAAAATTATTTGGAGGTTTTCAGCGTTTCACCATAATTGTGATAACGTTTGTTTGTGCCTTCTGAAACCCAAGAAGGCTGCGACGGACATAACTATGCTGAGGCGTAGCTGACTTGGTTTTGCCTATTTTTGTTAGTGGAGGCTGACAAGAATCCATTCTTCTAAGTATCATCTCACCACCATTTTTCCATTGTTTAAAAATGCAGGAAAGTTTGCAAGTTAGCATTATAATTAGTAGCTGGAGGCTACGGTGTTTTTTTTTTTTTTTTTTTTTCCTGTCGGGTCGGTGTGGATGTGTTGGTCAGGCCTTCTGTCAGTTCGCTGGTTTGTTTTTATTATCCCCAGAGAGGAGAAGGGGGTATTAGTATGGCAGGTGAAAACTGCGGATCTGTTTCAGAGAATTGAACAGGATCCGCATGGTAATCCCGTTTCTTTAAGAATCCTTTGCTTCAGGAGCTGGGAATCCACCATGGTTCTGTATACTTCTCTATGCGTGGGCACAGGAAACTGGCTTGTTCCAAGAAGTATGCCTCAGAGCTTTTCAATTAACCAGTATGTTGAAAATCCTTTGCAGGTTTTCAGCGTTTCACCAATTGTGATAACGTGTGTATGTGCCTACTGAAACCAAATATGGCTGCTACAGACATAACTGTGCTGAGGCGTAGCTGACTTGGTGTTGCCTATTTTTGTCAGTGGAGACTGACAAGAAGCCATTCTTCTAAGTATCATCCCACCATCATTTCTCCATTGTATAAAAATGCAGGGAAAGTTTGCAAATTGGCATTATAATTAGTAGCTGGAGGGTACTTTTTTGTTTTGTGGGGTCGGTCAGGATGGGCGTTCAGGCCCTCTGTCAGATCGCTGGTTTGTTTTTATTATCCCCAGAGAAGAGTAGTGGGCATGTGTTTGGCAGGTGAAAAGGGCGGATTCTGTTTCAGAGAATTAACGATGATCTCCATGGTCATCCCGTTCCTTTAATAATCCTTTACTTCATCAGCTGGAAATCCACCATGGTTCTATACACTGCTCTTTGCGTGGGAACAGGTAACTGGCTTGTTCCAAGAAGTATGCCGCAGAGATTTTCAATTAACCACTACGTTGAAAATTATTTGCAGGTGTTCAGCGTTTCACCATAATTATGATAACGTGTGTTTGTGTCTCCTGAAACCCAAGAAGGCTGCGACGGACATAACTATGCTGAGGAGTAGCTGACTTGGTGTTGCCTATTTTTGTTAGTGGAGACTGACAAGAAGCCATTCTTCTAAGTATCATCCCACCACCATTTTTCCATTGTTTTAAAATGCAGGGAAATTTTGCAAGTTAGCATTATAATTAGTAGCTGGAGGGTACGTTTTTTTTTTTTTTGTGTGTGTGGTCGATGTGGATGGGGGGGTCAGGCCCTCTGTCAGTTCGCTGTTTAGTTTTTATTATCCCCAGAGAGGAGAAGTGGGCATGTGTTTGGCAGGTGAAAAGGGCGGATTCTGTTTCAGAGAATTAACGATGATCCCCATGGTCATCCCGTTCCTTTAATAATCCTTTACTTCATCAGCTGGAAATCCACCATGGTTCTATATACTCCTCTTTGCGTGGGAACAGGTAACTGGCTTGTTCCAAGAAGTATGCCTCAGAGCTTTTCAATTAACCAGTATGTTGAAAATCCTTTGCAGGTTTTCAGCGTTTCACCATAATTGTGATAACGTGTGTATGTGCCTAGTGAAACCAAATATGGCTGCTACGGACATAACTATGCTGAGGCGTAGCTGACTTGGTGTTGCCTATTTTTGTCAGTGGAGACTGACAAGAAGCCATTCTTCTAAGTATCATCCCACCATCATTTCTCCATTGTTTAAAAATGCAGGGAAATTTTGCAAATTGGCATTATAATTAGTAGCTGGAGGGTACCTTTTTGTTTTGTGGGGTCAGTCAGGATGGGTGTTCAGGCCCTCTGTCAGATCGCTGGTTTGTTTTTATTATCCCCAGAGAAGAGTAGTGGGCATGTGTTTGGCAGGTGAAAAGTGCGGATTCTGTTTCAGAGAATTAAACAGGATCCGCATGGTCATCTCATTCCTTTAAGAATCCTTTGCTTCATCAGCTGGGATTCCACCATGTTTCTATATACTCCTCTATGTGTGGGCACAGGTACCTGGCTTGTTCCAAGAATTATGCTGGAGAGTTTTCAAATTAACCAGTACGTTGAAAATTATTTGCAGGTTTTCAGCGTTTCACCATAATTTTGATAACGTTTGTATGTCCCTCCTGAAACCCAAGAAGGCTGCGACGGACATAACTATGCTGAGGAGTAGCTGACTTGGTGTTGCCTATTTTTGTTAGTGGAAACAGACAAGAAGACATTCTTCTAAGTATTATCCCACCACCATTTTTCCATTGTTTTAAAATGCAGGGAAATTTTGCAAGTTAGCATTATAATTAGTAGCTGGAGGGTACGTTTTTTATTGTGTGTGTGGTCGATGTGGATGGTGGGGGTCAGGCCCTCTGTCAGTTCGATGGTTAGTTTTTATTATTCCCAGAGAGGAGAAGTGGGCATGTGTTTGGCAGGTGAAAAGGGCAGATTCTGTTTCAGAGAATTAAAGATGATCCCCATGGTCATCCCGTTCCTTTAATAATCCTTTACTTCATCAGCTGGAAATCCACCATGGTTCTATATACTCCTCTTTGCGTGGGAACAGGTAACTGGCTTGTTCCAAGAAGTATGCCGCAGAGCTTTTCAATTAACCACTACGTTGAAAATTATTTGCAGGTGTTCAGCGTTTCACCATAATTGTGAGAACCTTTGTTTGTGCTTCCTGAAACCCAAGAAGGCTGCGACGGACATAACTATGCTGAGGAGTAGCTGACTTGATGTTGCCTATTTTTGTTAGTGGAGACTGACAAGAAGCCATTCTTCTAAGTATCATCCCACCACCATTTTTCCATTGTTTTAAAATACATTGAAATTTTGCCAGTTAGCATTATAATTAGTAGCTGGAGGGTACGGTTTTTTCTTTTTTTTGTGTGGTCGATGTGGATGGTGGGGTCAGGCCCTTTGTCAGTTCGCTGGTTAGTTTTTATTATCCCCAGAGAGGAGAAGTGGGCATGTGTTTGGCAGGTGAAAAGGGCGGATTCTGTTTCAGAGAATTAACGATGATCCCCATGGTCATCCCGTTCCTTTAATAATCCTTTACTTCATCAGCTGGAAATCCACCATGGTTCTCTATACTCTTCTTTGCGTGGGAACAGGTAACTGGCTTGTTCAAAGAAGTATGCCGCAGAGCTTTTCAATTAACCAGTACGTTGAAAATTATTTGCAGGTTTTCAGCGTTTCACCATAATTGTGATAACGTTTGTTTGTGCCTCCTGAAACCCAAGAAGGCTGCGACGGACATAACTATGCTGAGGCGTAGCTGACTTGGTATTGCCTATTTTTGTTAGTGGAGACTGACAAGAATCCATTCTTCTAAGTATCATCTCACCACCATTTTTCCATTGTTTAAAAATGCAGGAAAGTTTGCAAGTTAGCATTATAATTAGTAGCTGGAGGCTACGGTTTTTTTTTTTTTTTTTTTTTTTTCCTGTCGGGTCGGTGTGGATGTGTTGGTCAGGCCCTCTGTCAGTTCGCTGGTTTGTTTTTATTATCCCCAGAGAGGAGAAGTGGGTATTAGTATGGCAGGTGAAAACTGCGGATCTGTTTCAGAGAATTAAACAGGATCCGCAGGGTAATCCCGTTCCTTTAAGAATCCTTTGCTTCATGAGCTGGGAATCCACCATGGATCTATATACTTCTCTTGCGTGGGCACAGGAAACTGGCTAGTTCCAAGAAGTATGCCTCAGAGCTTTTCATTTAACCAGTATGTTGACAATCCTTTGCAGGTTTTCAGCGTTTCACCATAATTGTGATAACGTGTGTATGTGCCTACTGAAATCAAATATGGCTGCTACGGACATAACTATGCTGAGGCGTAGCTGACTTGGTGTTGCCTATTTTTGTCAGTGGAGACTGACAAGAAGCCATTCTTCTAAGTATCATCCCACCATCATTTCTCCATTGTTTAAAAATGCAGGGAAATTTTGCAAATTGGCATTATAATTAGTAGCTGGAGGATACTTTTTGGTTTGAGGGGTCGGTCAGGATGGGTGTTCAGGCCCTCTGTCAGAACGCTGGTTTGTTTTTATTATCCCCAGAGAAGAGTAGTGGGCATGTGTTTGGCAGGTGAAAAGTGCGGATTCTGTTTCAGAGAATTAAACAGGATCCGCATGGTCATCTCATTCCTTTAAGAATCCTTTGCTTCATCAGCTGGGATTCCACCATGTTTCTATACACTCCTCTATGCGTGGGCACAGGTACCTGGCTTGTTCCAAGAAGTATGCTGGAGAGTTTTCAAATTAACCAGTACGTTGAAAATTATTTGCAGGTGTTCAGCGTTTCACCATAATTTTCATAACGTTTGTATGTGCCTGCTGAAACCCAAGAAGGCTGTGACGGACATAACTATGCTGAGGAGTAGCTGACTTGGTGTTGCCTATTTTTGTTAGTGGAGACAGACAAGAAGCCATTCTTCTAAGTATGATCCCACCACCATTTTTCCATTGTTTTAAAATGCAGGGAAATTTTGCAGGTTAGCATTATAATTAGTAGCTGGAGGGTACGGTTTTTTTTGTGTGTGTTGTCGATGTGGATGGGGGGGGGGTCAGGGCCTCTGTCAGTTCGCTGGTTAGTTTTTATTATCCCCAGAGAGGAGAAGTGGGCATGTGTTTGGCAGGTGAAAAGGGCGGATTCTGTTTCAGAGAATTAACGATGATCCCCATGGTCATCCCGTTCCTTTAATAATCCTTTACTTCATCAGCTGGAAATCCACCATGGTTCTATATACTCCTCTTTGCGTGGGAACAGGTAACTGCCTTGTTCCAAGAAGTATGCCGCAGAGCTTTTCAATTACCCACTACGTTGAAAATTATTTGCAGGTGTTCAGCGTTTCAGCATAATTGTGATAACATGTGTTTGTGCCTCCTGAAACCCAAGAAGGCTGCGACGGACATAACTATGCTGAGGCGTAGCTGACTTGGTGTTGCCTATTTTTGTCAGTGGAGACTGACAAGAAGCCATTCTTCTAAGTATCATCCCACCATCATTTCTCCATTGTTTAAAAATGCAGGGAAAGTTTGCAAATTGGCATTATAATTAGTAGCTGGAGGGTACTTTTTTGTTTTGTGGGGTCGGTCAGGATGGGCGTTCAGGCCCTCTGTCAGATCGCTGGTTTGTTTTTATTATCCCCAGAGAAGAGTAGTGGGCATGTGTTTGGCAGGTGAAAAGTGCGGATTCTGTTTCAGAGAATTAAACAGGATCCGCATGGTCATCTCATTCCTTTAAGAATCCTTTGCTTCATCACCTGGGATTCCACCATGTTTCTATATACTCCTCTATGCGTGGGCACAGGTACCTGGCTTGTTCCAAGAAGTATGCCGCAGAGCTTTTCAATTAACCACTACGTTGAACATTATTTGCAGGTGTTCAGCGTTTCACCATAATTGTGATAACGTGTGTTTGTGCCTCCTGAAACCCAAGAAGGCTGCGACGGACATAACTATGCTGAGGCGTAGCTGACTTGGTGTTGCCTATTTTTGTCAGTGGAGACTGACACAGAAGCCATTCTTCTAAGAATCATCCCACCATCATTTCTCCATTGTTTAAAAATGCAGGGAAATTTTGCAAATTGGCATTATAATTAGTAGCTGGAGGGTACTTTTTTGTTTTGTGGGGTCGGTCAGGATGGGTGTTCAGGCCCTCTGTCAGATCGCTGGTTTGTTTTTATTATCCCCAGAGAAGAGTAGTGGGCATGTGTTTGGCAGGTGAAAAGGGCGGATTCTGTTTCAGAGAATTAAACAGGATCCGCATGGTCATCTCATTCCTTTAAGAATCCTTTGCATCATCAGCTGGGATTCCACCATGTTTCTATATACTCCTCTATGCGTGGGCACAGGTACCTGGCTTGTTCCAAGAAGTATGCTGGAGAGTTTTCAAATTAACCAGTACGTTGAAAATTATTTGCAGGTGTTCAGCGTTTCACCATAATTTTGATAACGTTTGTGTGTTCCTCCTGAAACCCAAGAAGGCTGCGACGGACATAACTATGCTGAGGAGTAGCTTACTTTGTGTTGCCTATTTTTGTTAGTGGAGACTGACAAGAAGCCATTCTTCTAAGTATCATCCCACCACCATTTTTCCATTGTTTTAAATTCAGGGAAATTTTGCAAGTTAGCATTATAATTAGTAGCTGGAGGGTACGGTTTTTTTTTTTTGTGTGTGGTCGATGTGGATGGGGGGGGGTCAGACCCTCTGTCAGTTCGCTCGTTAGTTTTTATTATCCCCAGAGAAGAGTAGTGGGCATGTGTTTGGCAGGTGAAAAGGGCGGATTCTGTTTCATAGAATTAACGATGATCCCCATGGTCATCCCGTTCCTTTAATAATCCTTTACTTCATCAGCTGGAAATCCACCATGGTTCTCTATACTCATCTTTGTGTGGGAACAGGTAACTGGCTTGTTCCAAGAAGTATGCCACAGAGCTTTTCAATTAACCACTACGTTGAAAATTACTTGCAGGTGTTCAGCGTTTCACCATAATTGTGATAACGTGTGTTTGTGCCCCCTGAAACCCAAGAAGGCTGCGTCGGACATAACTATGCTGAGGCGTAGCTGACTTGGTGTTGCCTATTTTTGTTAGTGGAGACTGTCAAGAAGCCATTCTTCTAAGTATCATCCCCCCACCATTTTTCCATTGTTTTAAAATGCAAGGAAATTTTGCAAGTTAGCATTATAATTAGTAGCTGGAGGGTACGGTTTTTTTTTTTTGTGTGTGGTCGATGTGGATGGGGGGGGGTCAGGCCCTCTGTCAGTTTGCTGGTTAGATTTTATTATCCCCAGAGAAGAGTAGTGGGCATGTGTTTGGCAGGTGAAAAGGGCGGATTCTGTTTCAGAGAATTAACGATGATCCCCATGGTCATCCCGTTCCTTTAATAATCCTTTACTTCATCAGCTGGAAATCCACCATGGTTCTCTATACTCCTCTTTGTGTGGGAACAGGTAACTGGCTTGTTCCAAGAAGTATGCCACAGAGCTTTTCAATTAACCACTACGTTGAAAATTACTTGCAGGTGTTCAGCGTTTCACCATAATTGTGATAACGTGTGTTTGTGCCCCCTGAAACCCAAGAAGGCTGCGTCGGACATAACTATGCTGAGGCGTAGCTGACTTGGTGTTGCCTATTTTTTGTTAGTGGAGACTGTCAAGAAGCCATTCTTCTAAGTATCATCCCACCACCATTTTTCCATTGTTTTAAAATGCAGGGAAATCTTGCAAGTTAGCATTATAATTAGTAGCTGGAGTCTATCGTTTTTTTTTTTGTGTGTGGTCGATGTGGACGGGGGGGGGGTCAGGCCCTCTGTCAGTTCGCTGGTTAGTTTTTATTATCCCCAGAGAGGAGAAGTGGGCATGTGTTTCGCAGGTGAAAAGGGCGGATTCTGTTTCAGAGAATTAATGATGATACCGATGGTCATCCCGTTCCTTTAATAATGCTTTACTTCATCAGCTGGAAATCCACCATGGTTCTATATACTCCTCTTTGCGTGGGAACAGGTAACTGGATTGTTCCAAGAAGTATGCGGCAGAGCTTTTCAATTAACCACTACGTTGAAAATTATTTGCAGGTGTTCAGCGTTTCACCATAATGGTGATAACGTTTGTTTGTGCCTCCTGAAACCCAAGAAGGCTGCGACGGACATAACTATGCTGAGGAGTAGCTGACTTGGTGTTGCCTATTTTTGTTAGTGGAGACTGACAAGAAGCCATTCTTCTAAGTATCATCCCACCACCATTTTTCCATTGTTTTAAAATGCAGGGAAATTTTGCAAGTTAGCATTATAATTAGTAGCTGGAGGTTACGGCTTTTTTTTTTTTGTGTGGTCGATGTGGATGGTGGGGTCAGGCCCTCTGTCAGTTCGCTGGTTAGTTTTTATTATCCCCAGAGAGGAGAAGTGGGCATGTGTTTGGCAGGTGAAAAGGGCGGATTCTGTTTCAGAGAATTAACGATGATCCCTATGGTCATCCCGTTCCTTTAATAATCCTTTACTTCATCAGCTGGAAATCCACCATGGTTCTGTATACTCCTCTTTGCGTGAGAACAGGTAACTGGCTTGTTCCAAGAAGTATGCCGCAGAGCTTTTCAATTAACCAGTACGTTGAAAATTATTTGCAGGTGTTCAGCGTTTCACCATAATTGTGATAACGTTTGTTTGTGCCTCCTGAAACCCAAGAAGGCTGCGACGGACATAACTATGCTGAGGCGTAGCTGACTTGGTGTTGCCTATTTTTGTTAGTGGAGACTGACAAGAATCCATTCTTCTAAGTATCTTCTCACCATCATTTCTCCATTGTTTAAAAATGCAGGGAAATTTTGCAAGTTAGCATTATAATTAGTAGCTGGAGGGTACGTTTTTTTTTTTTTGTGTGTGTGGTCGATGTGGATGGGGGGGTCAGGCCCTCTGTCAGTTCGCTGTTTAGTTTTTATTATCCCCAGAGAGGAGAAGTGGGCATGTGTTTGGCAGGTGAAAAGGGCGGATTCTGTTTCAGAGAATTAACGATGATCCCCATGGTCATCCCGTTCCTTTAATAATCCTTTACTTCATCAGCTGGAAATCCACCACGGTTCTATATACTCCTCTTTGCGTGGGAACAGGTAACTGGCTTGTTCCAAGAAGTATGCCTCAGAGCTTTTCAATTAACCAGTATGTTGAAAATCCTTTGCAGGTTTTCAGCGTTTCACCATAATTGTGATAACGTGTGTATGTGCCTAGTGAAACCAAATATGGCTGCTACGGACATAACTATGCTGAGGCGTAGCTGACTTGGTGTTGCCTATTTTTGTCAGTGGAGACTGACAAGAAGCCATTCTTCTAAGTATCATCCCACCATCATTTCTCCATTGTTTAAAAATGCAGGGAAATTTTGCAAATTGGCATTATAATTAGTAGCTGGAGGGTACCTTTTTGTTTTGTGGGGTCAGTCAGGATGGGTGTTCAGGCCCTCTGTCAGATCGCTGGTTTGTTTTTATTATCCCCAGAGAAGAGTAGTGGGCATGTGTTTGGAGGGGAAAAGTGCGGATTCTGTTTCAGAGAATTAAACAGGATCCGCATGGTCATCTCATTCCTTTAAGAATCCTTTGCTTCATCAGCTGGGATTCCACCATGTTTCTATATACTCCTCTATGCGTGGGCACAGGTACCTGGCTTGTTCCAAGAATTATGCTGGAGAGTTTTCAAATTAACCAGTACGTTGAAAATTATTTGCAGGTTTTCAGCGTTTCACCATAATTGTGATAACGTTTGTATGTCCCTCCTGAAACCCAAGAAGGCTGCGACGGACATAACTATGCTGAGGAGTAGCTGACTTGGTGTTGCCTATTTTTGTTAGTGGAAACAGACAAGAAGACATTCTTCTAAGTATTATCCCACCACCATTTTTCCATTGTTTTAAAATGCAGGGAAATTTTGCAAGTTAGCATTATAATTAGTAGCTGGAGGGTACGTTTTTTATTGTGTGTGTGGTCGATGTGGATGGTGGGGGTCAGGCCCTCTGTCAGTTCGATGGTTAGTTTTTATTATTCCCAGAGATGAGAAGTGGGCATGTGTTTGGCAGGTGAAAAGGGCAGATTCTGTTTCAGAGAATTACAGATGATCCCCATGGTCATCCCGTTCCTTTAATAATCCTTTACTTCATCAGCTGGAAATCCACCATGGTTCTATATACTCCTCTTTGCGTGGGAACAGGTAACTGGCTTGTTCCAAGAAGTATGCCGCAGAGCTTTTCAATTAACCACTACGTTGAAAATTATTTGCAGGTGTTCAGCGTTTCACCATAATTGTGAGAACCTTTGTTTGTGCTTCCTGAAACCCAAGAAGGCTGCGACGGACATAACTATGCTGAGGATTAGCTGACTTTGTGTTGCCTATTTTTGTTAGTGGAGACTGACAAGAAGCCATTCTTCTAAGTATCATCCCACCACCATTTTTCCATTGTTTTAAAATACATTGAAATTTTGCAAGTTAGCATTATAATTAGTAGCTGGAGGGTACGGTTTTTTCTTTTTTTTGTGTGGTCGATGTGGATGGTGGGGTCAGGCCCTTTGTCAGTTCGCTGGTTAGTTTTTATTATCCCCAGAGAGGAGAAGTGGGCATGTGTTTGGCAGGTGAAAAGGGCGGATTCTGTTTCAGAGAATTAACGATGATCCCCATGGTCATCCCGTTCCTTTAATAATCCTTTACTTCATCAGCTGGAAATCCACCATGGTTCTCTATACTCTTCTTTGCGTGGGAACAGGTAACTGGCTTGTTCCAAGAAGTATGCCGCAGAGCTTTTCAATTAACCAGTACGTTGAAAATTATTTGCAGGTTTTCAGCGTTTCACCATAATTGTGATAACGTTTGTTTGTGCCTCCTGAAACCCAAGAAGGTTGCGACGGACATAACTATGCTGAGGCGTAGCTGACTTGGTATTGCCTATTTTTGTTAGTGGAGACTGACAAGAATCCATTCTTCTAAGTATCATCTCACCACCATTTTTCCATTGTTTAAAAATGCAGGAAAGTTTGCAAGTTAGCATTATAATTAGTAGCTGAAGGCTACGGTGTTTTTTTTTTTTTTTTTTTTTTTTTTTCCTGTCGGGTCGGTGTGGATGTGTTGGTCAGGCCCTCTGTCAGTTCGCTGGTATGTTTTTATTATCCCCAGAGAGGAGAAGTGGGTATTAGTATGGCAGGTGAAAACTGCGGATCTGTTTCAGAGAATTAAAGAGGATCCGCAGGGTAGTCCCGTTCCTTTAAGAATCCTTTGCTTCATGAGCTGGGAATCCACCATGGATCTATATACTTCTCTTGCGTGGGCACAGGAAACTGGCTAGTTCCAAGAAGTATGCCTCAGAGCTTTTCATTTAACCAGTATGTTGACAATCCTTTGCAGGTTTTCAGCGATTCACCATAATTGTGATAACGTGTGTATGTGCCTACTGAAATCAAATATGGCTGCTACGGACATAACTATGCTGAGGCGTAGCTGACTTGGTGTTGCCTATTTTTGTCAGTGGAGACTGACAAGAAGCCATTCTTCTAAGTATCATCCCACCATCATTTCTCCATTGTTTAAAAATGCAGGGAAATTTTGCAAATTGGCATTATAATTAGTAGCTGGAGGGTACTTTTTTGTTTTGAGGGGTCGGTCAGGATGGGTGTTCAGGCCCTCTGTCAGAACGCTGGTTTGTTTTTATTATCCCCAGAGAAGAGTAGTGGGCATGTGTTTGGCAGGTGAAAAGTGCGGATTCTGTTTCAGAGAATTAAACAGGATCCGCATGGTCATCTCATTCCTTTAAGAATCCTTTGCTTCATCAGCTGGGATTCCACCATGTTTCTATACACTCCTCTATGCGTGGGCACAGGTACCTGGCTTGTTCCAAGAAGTATGCTGGAGAGTTTTCAAATTAACCAGTACGTTGAAAATTATTTGCAGGTGTTCAGCGTTTCACCATAATTTTCATAACGTTTGTATGTGCCTGCTGAAACCCAAGAAGGCTGTGACGGACATAACTATGCTGAGGAGTAGCTGACTTGGTGTTGCCTATTTTTGTTAGTGGAGACAGACAAGAAGCCATTCTTCTAAGTATGATCCCACCACCATTTTTCCATTGTTTTAAAATGCAGGGAAATTTTGCAGGTTAGCATTATAATTAGTAGCTGGAGGGTACGGTTTTTTTTGTGTGTGTTGTCGATGTGGATGGGGGGGGTCAGGCCCTCTGTCAGTTCGCTGTTTAGTTTTTATTATCCCCAGAGAGGAGAAGTGGGCATGTGTTTGGCAGGTGAAAAGGGCGGATTCTGTTTCAGAGAATTAACGATGATCCCCATGGTCATCCCGTTCCTTTAATAATCCTTTACTTCATCAGCTGGAAATCCACCATGGTTCTATATACTCCTCTTTGCGTGGGAACAGGTAACTGCCTTGTTCCAAGAAGTATGCCGCAGAGCTTTTCAATTACCCACTACGTTGAAAATTATTTGCAGGTGTTCAGCGTTTCACCATAATTGTGATAACATGTGTTTGTGCCTCATGAAACCCAAGAAGGCTGCGACGGACATAACTATGCTGAGGCGTAGCTGACTTGGTGTTGCCTATTTTTGTCAGTGGAGACTGTGAAGAAGCCATTCTTCTAAGTATCATCCCACCATCATATCTCCATTGTTTAAAAATGCAGGGAAAGTTTGCAAATTGGCATTATAATTAGTAGCTGGAGGGTACTTTTTTGTTTTGTGGGGTCGGTCAGGATGGGTGTTCAGGCCCTCTGTCAGATCGCTGGTTTGTTTTTATTATCCCCAGAGAAGAGTATTGGGCATGTGTTTGGCAGGTGAAAAGTGCGGATTCTGTTTCAGAGAATTAAACAGGATCCGCATGGTCATCTCATTCCTTTAAGAATCCTTTGCTTCATCACCTGGGATTCCACCATGTTTCTATATACTCCTCTATGCGTGGGCACAGGTACCTGGCTTGTTCCAAGAAGTATGCCGCAGAGCTTTTCAATTAACCACTACGTTGAACATTATTTGCAGGTGTTCAGCGTTTCACCATAATTGTGAGAACCTTTGTTTGTGCCTCCTGAAACCCAAGAAGGCTGCGACGGACATAACTATGCTGAGGCGTAGCTGACTTGGTGTTGCCTATTTTTGTTAGTGGAGACTGACAAGAAGCCATTCTTCTAGGTATCATCCCACCACCATTTTTCCATTGTTTTAAAATGCAGGGAAATTTTGCAAGTTAGCATTATAATTAGTAGCTGGAGGGTACGGTTTTTTTTTTGTGTGTGTGATCGATGTGGATGGGGGGTGGGGTCAGGCCCACTGTCAGTTCGCTGGTTAGTTTTTATTATTCCCAGAGAGGAGAAGTGGGCATGTGTTTGGCAGGTGAAAAGGGCGGATTCTGTTTCAGAGAATTAACGATGATCCCCATGGTCATCCCATTCCTTTAATAATCCTTTACTTCATCAGCTGGAAATCCACCATGGTTCTCTATACTAATCTTTGTGTGGGAACTGGTAACTGGCCTGTTCCAAGAAGTATGCCACAGAGCTTTTCAATTAACCACTACGTTGAAAATTACTTGCAGGTGTTCAGCGTTTCACCATAATTGTGATAACGTGTGTTTGTGCCTCCTGAAACCCAAGAAGGCTGCGACGGACATAACTATGCTGAGGCGTAGCTGACTTGGTGTTGCCTATTTTTGTTAGTGGAGACTGACAAGAATCCATTCTTCTAAGTATCTTCTCACCATCATTTCTCCATTGTTTAAAAATGCAGGGAAATTTTGCAAGTTAGCATTATAATTAGTAGCTGGAGGGTACGTTTTTTTTTTTTTGTGTGTGTGGTCGATGTGGATGGGGGGGTCAGGCCCTCTGTCAGTTCGCTGTTTAGTTTTTATTATCCCCAGAGAGGAGAAGTGGGCATGTGTTTGGCAGGTGAAAAGGGCGGATTCTGTTTCAGAGAATTAACGATGATCCCCATGGTCATCCCGTTCCTTTAATAATCCTTTACTTCATCAGCTGGAAATCCACCACGGTTCTATATACTCCTCTTTGCGTGGGAACAGGTAACTGGCTTGTTCCAAGAAGTATGCCTCAGAGCTTTTCAATTAACCAGTATGTTGAAAATCCTTTGCAGGTTTTCAGCGTTTCACCATAATTGTGATAACGTGTGTATGTGCCTAGTGAAACCAAATATGGCTGCTACGGACATAACTATGCTGAGGCGTAGCTGACTTGGTGTTGCCTATTTTTGTCAGTGGAGACTGACAAGAAGCCATTCTTCTAAGTATCATCCCACCATCATTTCTCCATTGTTTAAAAATGCAGGGAAATTTTGCAAATTGGCATTATAATTAGTAGCTGGAGGGTACCTTTTTGTTTTGTGGGGTCAGTCAGGATGGGTGTTCAGGCCCTCTGTCAGATCGCTGGTTTGTTTTTATTATCCCCAGAGAAGAGTAGTGGGCATGTGTTTGGAGGGGAAAAGTGCGGATTCTGTTTCAGAGAATTAAACAGGATCCGCATGGTCATCTCATTCCTTTAAGAATCCTTTGCTTCATCAGCTGGGATTCCACCATGTTTCTATATACTCCTCTATGCGTGGGCACAGGTACCTGGCTTGTTCCAAGAATTATGCTGGAGAGTTTTCAAATTAACCAGTACGTTGAAAATTATTTGCAGGTTTTCAGCGTTTCACCATAATTGTGATAACGTTTGTATGTCCCTCCTGAAACCCAAGAAGGCTGCGACGGACATAACTATGCTGAGGAGTAGCTGACTTGGTGTTGCCTATTTTTGTTAGTGGAAACAGACAAGAAGACATTCTTCTAAGTATTATCCCACCACCATTTTTCCATTGTTTTAAAATGCAGGGAAATTTTGCAAGTTAGCATTATAATTAGTAGCTGGAGGGTACGTTTTTTATTGTGTGTGTGGTCGATGTGGATGGTGGGGGTCAGGCCCTCTGTCAGTTCGATGGTTAGTTTTTATTATTCCCAGAGATGAGAAGTGGGCATGTGTTTGGCAGGTGAAAAGGGCAGATTCTGTTTCAGAGAATTACAGATGATCCCCATGGTCATCCCGTTCCTTTAATAATCCTTTACTTCATCAGCTGGAAATCCACCATGGTTCTATATACTCCTCTTTGCGTGGGAACAGGTAACTGGCTTGTTCCAAGAAGTATGCCGCAGAGCTTTTCAATTAACCACTACGTTGAAAATTATTTGCAGGTGTTCAGCGTTTCACCATAATTGTGAGAACCTTTGTTTGTGCTTCCTGAAACCCAAGAAGGCTGCGACGGACATAACTATGCTGAGGATTAGCTGACTTTGTGTTGCCTATTTTTGTTAGTGGAGACTGACAAGAAGCCATTCTTCTAAGTATCATCCCACCACCATTTTTCCATTGTTTTAAAATACATTGAAATTTTGCAAGTTAGCATTATAATTAGTAGCTGGAGGGTACGGTTTTTTCTTTTTTTTGTGTGGTCGATGTGGATGGTGGGGTCAGGCCCTTTGTCAGTTCGCTGGTTAGTTTTTATTATCCCCAGAGAGGAGAAGTGGGCATGTGTTTGGCAGGTGAAAAGGGCGGATTCTGTTTCAGAGAATTAACGATGATCCCCATGGTCATCCCGTTCCTTTAATAATCCTTTACTTCATCAGCTGGAAATCCACCATGGTTCTCTATACTCTTCTTTGCGTGGGAACAGGTAACTGGCTTGTTCCAAGAAGTATGCCGCAGAGCTTTTCAATTAACCAGTACGTTGAAAATTATTTGCAGGTTTTCAGCGTTTCACCATAATTGTGATAACGTTTGTTTGTGCCTCCTGAAACCCAAGAAGGTTGCGACGGACATAACTATGCTGAGGCGTAGCTGACTTGGTATTGCCTATTTTTGTTAGTGGAGACTGACAAGAATCCATTCTTCTAAGTATCATCTCACCACCATTTTTCCATTGTTTAAAAATGCAGGAAAGTTTGCAAGTTAGCATTATAATTAGTAGCTGAAGGCTACGGTGTTTTTTTTTTTTTTTTTTTTTTTTTTCCTGTCGGGTCGGTGTGGATGTGTTGGTCAGGCCCTCTGTCAGTTCGCTGGTTTGTTTTTATTATCCCCAGAGAGGAGAAGTGGGTATTAGTATGGCAGGTGAAAACTGCGGATCTGTTTCAGAGAATTAAAGAGGATCCGCAGGGTAGTCCCGTTCCTTTAAGAATCCTTTGCTTCATGAGCTGGGAATCCACCATGGATCTATATACTTCTCTTGCGTGGGCACAGGAAACTGGCTAGTTCCAAGAAGTATGCCTCAGAGCTTTTCATTTAACCAGTATGTTGACAATCCTTTGCAGGTTTTCAGCGATTCACCATAATTGTGATAACGTGTGTATGTGCCTACTGAAATCAAATATGGCTGCTACGGACATAACTATGCTGAGGCGTAGCTGACTTGGTGTTGCCTATTTTTGTCAGTGGAGACTGACAAGAAGCCATTCTTCTAAGTATCATCCCACCATCATTTCTCCATTGTTTAAAAATGCAGGGAAATTTTGCAAATTGGCATTATAATTAGTAGCTGGAGGGTACTTTTTTGTTTTGAGGGGTCGGTCAGGATGGGTGTTCAGGCCCTCTGTCAGAACGCTGGTTTGTTTTTATTATCCCCAGAGAAGAGTAGTGGGCATGTGTTTGGCAGGTGAAAAGTGCGGATTCTGTTTCAGAGAATTAAACAGGATCCGCATGGTCATCTCATTCCTTTAAGAATC
The DNA here is from genome assembly GCF_041146395.1 of Eulemur rufifrons. Lineage (NCBI taxonomy): Eukaryota > Metazoa > Chordata > Mammalia > Primates > Lemuridae > Eulemur > Eulemur rufifrons. The sequence continues at coordinate 1,078,101 of NW_027182820.1, read as the reverse complement.
CTTTGCTTCATCACCTGGGATTCCACCATGTTTCTATACACTCCTCTATGCGTGGGCACAGGTACCTGGCTTGTTCCAAGAAGTATGCTGGAGAGTTTTCAAATTAACCAGTACGTTGAAAATTATTTGCAGGTGTTCAGCGTTTCACCATAATTTTCATAACGTTTGTATGTGCCTGCTGAAACCCAAGAAGGCTGTGACGGACATAACTATGCTGAGGAGTAGCTGACTTGGTGTTGCCTATTTTTGTTAGTGGAGACAGACAAGAAGCCATTCTTCTAAGTATGATCCCACCACCATTTTTCCATTGTTTTAAAATGCAGGGAAATTTTGCAGGTTAGCATTATAATTAGTAGCTGGAGGGTACGGTTTTTTTTGTGTGTGTTGTCGATGTGGATGGGGGGGGTCAGGCCCTCTGTCAGTTCGCTGTTTAGTTTTTATTATCCCCAGAGAGGAGAAGTGGGCATGTGTTTGGCAGGTGAAAAGGGCGGATTCTGTTTCAGAGAATTAACGATGATCCCCATGGTCATCCCGTTCCTTTAATAATCCTTTACTTCATCAGCTGGAAATCCACCATGGTTCTATATACTCCTCTTTGCGTGGGAACAGGTAACTGCCTTGTTCCAAGAAGTATGCCGCAGAGCTTTTCAATTACCCACTACGTTGAAAATTATTTGCAGGTGTTCAGCGTTTCACCATAATTGTGATAACATGTGTTTGTGCCTCCTGAAACCCAAGAAGGCTGCGACGGACATAACTATGCTGAGGCGTAGCTGACTTGGTGTTGCCTATTTTTGTCAGTGGAGACTGTGAAGAAGCCATTCTTCTAAGTATCATCCCACCATCATATCTCCATTGTTTAAAAATGCAGGGAAAGTTTGCAAATTGGCATTATAATTAGTAGCTGGAGGGTACTTTTTTGTTTTGTGGGGTCGGTCAGGATGGGTGTTCAGGCCCTCTGTCAGATCGCTGGTTTGTTTTTATTATCCCCAGAGAAGAGTATTGGGCATGTGTTTGGCAGGTGAAAAGTGCGGATTCTGTTTCAGAGAATTAAACAGGATCCGCATGGTCATCTCATTCCTTTAAGAATCCTTTGCTTCATCACCTGGGATTCCACCATGTTTCTATATACTCCTCTATGCGTGGGCACAGGTACCTGGCTTGTTCCAAGAAGTATGCCGCAGAGCTTTTCAATTAACCACTACGTTGAACATTATTTGCAGGTGTTCAGCGTTTCACCATAATTGTGAGAACCTTTGTTTGTGCCTCCTGAAACCCAAGAAGGCTGCGACGGACATAACTATGCTGAGGCGTAGCTGACTTGGTGTTGCCTATTTTTGTTAGTGGAGACTGACAAGAAGCCATTCTTCTAGGTATCATCCCACCACCATTTTTCCATTGTTTTAAAATGCAGGGAAATTTTGCAAGTTAGCATTATAATTAGTAGCTGGAGGGTACGGTTTTTTTTTTGTGTGTGTGATCGATGTGGATGGGGGGTGGGGTCAGGCCCACTGTCAGTTCGCTGGTTAGTTTTTATTATTCCCAGAGAGGAGAAGTGGGCATGTGTTTGGCAGGTGAAAAGGGCGGATTCTGTTTCAGAGAATTAACGATGATCCCCATGGTCATCCCATTCCTTTAATAATCCTTTACTTCATCAGCTGGAAATCCACCATGGTTCTCTATACTAATCTTTGTGTGGGAACTGGTAACTGGCCTGTTCCAAGAAGTATGCCACAGAGCTTTTCAATTAACCACTACGTTGAAAATTACTTGCAGGTGTTCAGCGTTTCACCATAATTGTGATAACGTGTGTTTGTGCCCCCTGAAACCCAAGAAGGCTGCGTCGGACATAACTATGCTGAGGCGTAGCTGACTTGGTGTTGCCTATTTTTTGTTAGTGGAGACTGTCAAGAAGCCATTCTTCTAAGTATCATCCCACCACCATTTTTCCATTGTTTTAAAATGCAGGGAAATCTTGCAAGTTAGCATTATACTTAGTAGCTGGAGGGTATCGTTTTTTTTTTGTGTGTGGTCGATGTGGATGGGGGGGGTCAGGCCCTCTGTCAGTTCGCTGGTTAGTTTTTATTATCCCCAGAGAGGAGAAGTGGGCATGTGTTTGGCAGGTGAAAAGGGCGGATTCTGTTTCAGAGAATTAACGATGATCCCCATGGTCATCCCGTTCCTTTAATAATGCTTTACTTCATCAGCTGGAAATCCACCATGGTTCTATATACTCCTTTTTGCGTGGGAACAGGTAACTGGATTGTTCCAAGAAGTATGCCGCAGAGCTTTTCAATTAACCACTACGTTGAAAATTATTTGCAGGTGTTCAGCGTTTCACCATAATTGTGATAACGTGTGTTTGTGCCTCCTGAAACCCAAGAAGGCTGCGACTGGCATAACTATGCTGAGGAGTAGCTGACTTGGTGTTGCCTATTTTTGTTAGTGGAGACAGACAAGAAGCCATTCTTCTAAGTATGATCTCACCACCATTTTTCCATTGTTTTAAAATGCAGGGAAATTTTGCAAGTTAGCATTATAATTAGTAGCTGGAGGGTACGGTTTTTTTTTGTGTGTGTAGTCGATGTGGATGGGGGGGGTCAGGCCCTCTGTCAGTTCGCTGGTTATTTTTTATTATCCCCAGAGAGGAGAAGTGGGCATGTGTTTGGCAGGTGAAAAGGGCGGATTCTGTTTCAGAGAATTAACGATGATCCCTATGGTCATCCCGTTCCTTTAATAATCCTTTACTTCATCAGCTGGAAATCCACCATCGTTCTATATACTCCTCTTTGCGTGAGAATAGGTAACTGGCTTGTTCCAAGAAGTATGCCGCAGAGCTTTTCAATTAACCACTATGTTGAAAATTATTTGCAGGTGTTCAGCGTTTCACCATAATTGTGATAACCTTTGTTTGTGCCTCCTGAAACCCAAGAAGGCTGCGACGGACATAACTATGCTGAGGCCTAGCTGACTTGGTTTTGCCTATTTTTGTTAGTGGAGACTGACAAGAAGCCATTCTTCTAAGTATCATCCCACCATCATTTATCCTTTGTTTAAAAATGCAGGAAAATTTTGCAAATTGGCATTATAATTAGTAGCTGGAGAGTACTTTTTTTTTTGTGGGGTCGGTCAGGATGGGTGTTCAGGCCCTCTGTCAGATCGCTGGTTTGTTTTTATTATCCCCAGAGAAGAGTAGTGGGCATGTTTTTGGCAGGTGAAAAGTGCGGATTCTGTTTCAGAGAATTAAACAGGATCCGCATGGTCATCTCATTCCTTTTAGAATCCTTTGCTTCATCAGCTGGGATTCTACCATGTTTCTATATACTCCTCTATGCGTGGGCACAGGTACCTGGCTTGTTCCAAGAAGTATGCTGGAGAGTTTTCAAATTAACCAGTACGTTGAATATTATTTGCAGGTTTTCAGCGTTTCACCATAATTTTGATAACGTTTGTATGTGCCTCCTGAAACCCAAGAAGGCTGTGACGGACATAACTATGCTAAGGAGTAGCTGACTTGGTGTTGCCTATTTTTGTTAGTGGAGACAGACAAGAAGCCATTCTTCTAAGTATCATCCCACCACCATTTTTCCATTGTTTTAAAATGCAGGGAAATTTTGAAAGTTAGCATTATAATTAGTAGCTGGAGGGAACGGATTTTCTTTTGTGTGTGGTCGATGTGGATGGGGGGGTCAGGCCCTCTGTCAGTTCGCTGGTTAGTTTTTATTATCCCCAGAGAGGAGAAGTGGGCATGTGTTTGGCAGGTGAAAAGTTCGGATTCTGTTTCAGAGAATGAAACAGGATCCGCATGCTCATCCCGTTCCTTTAGGAAACTTTTGCTTCATCAGCTGGGAATCCACCATGGTTCTATATACTCCTCTATTTTGGGGCACAGGTAACTGGCTTGTTCCAAGAAGTATGGCGCAGAGCTTTTCAATTAAGCAGTACGTTGAAAATTATTAGCAGGTTTTCAGCGTTTCACCATAATTTTGATAACGTTTGTATGTGCCTCCTGAAACCGAAGAGGCTGCGACAGACATAACTATGCTGAGGAGTAGCTGACTTGGTGTTGCCTATTTTTGTTAGTGGAGACAGACAAGAAGCCATTCTTCTAAGTATCATCCCACCACCATTTTTCCATTGTTTTAAAATGCAGGGAAATTTTGCAAGTTAGCATTATAATTAGTAGCTGGAGGGTACGGTTTTTTTTTGTGTGTGGTCGATGTGGATGGGGGGGTCAGGCCCTCTGTTAGTTCGCTGGTTAGTTTTTATTATCCCCAGAGAGGAGAAGTGGGCATGTGTTCGGCAGGTGAAAAGGGCGGATTCTGTTTCAGAGAATTAACGATGATCCCCATGGTTACCCCGTTCCTTTAATAATCCTTTAGTTCATCAGCTGGAAATCCACCATGGTTCTATACACTCCTCTTTGCGTGGGAACAGGAAACTGGCATGTTCCAAGAAGTATGCCGCAGAGCTTTTCAATTAACCACTACGTTGAAAATTATTTGCAGGTGTTCAGCGTTTCACCATAATTGTGATAACGTTTGTTTGTGCCTCCTGAAACCCAAGAAGGCTGCGACGGACATAACTATGCTGAGGAGTAGCTGACTTGGTGTTGCCTATTTTTGTTAGTGGAGACTGACAAGAAGCCATTCTTCTAAGTATCATCCCACCACCATTTTTCCATTGTTTTAAAATGCAGGGAAATTTTGCAAGTTAGCATTATAATTAGTACCTGGAGGGTACGGTTTTTTTTTTTGTGTGTGTGGTCGATGTGGATGGGCTGGTCAGGCCCTCTGTCAGTTCGCTGGTTAGTTTTTATTATCCCCAGAGAGGAGAAGTGGGCATGTTTTTGGCAGGTGAAAAAGGCGGATTCTGTTTCAGAGAATTAACGATGATCCCCATGGTCATCCCGTTCCTTTAATAATCCTTTACTTCATCAGCTGGAAATCCACCATGGTTCTATATACTCCTCTTTGCGTGGGAACTGGTAACTGGCTTGTTCCAAGAAGTATGCCGCAGAGCTTTTCAATTAACCACTACGTTGAAAATTATTTGCAGGTGTTCAGCGTTTCACCATAATTGTGATAACGTTTGTTTGTGCCTCCTGAAACCCAAGAAGGCTGCGACGGACATAAGTATGCTGAGGCCTAGCTGACTTGGTTTTGCCTATTTTTGTTAGTGGAGACTGACAAGAAGCCATTCTTCTAAGTATCATCCCACCATCATTTGTCCTTTGTTTAAAAATGCAGGGAAATTTTGCAAATTGGCATTATAATTAGTAGCTGGAGGGTACTTTTTTTTTTGTGGGGTCGGTCAGGATGTGTGTTCAGGCCCTCTGTCAGATCGCTGGTTTGTTTTTATTATCCCCAGAGAAGAGTAGTGGGCATGTGTTTGACAGGTGAAAAGTGCGGATTCTGTTTCTGAGAATTAAACAGGATCCGCATGGTCATCTCATTCCTTTAAGAATCCTTTGCTTCATCAGTTGGGATTCCACCATGTTTCTATATACTCCTCTATGCGTGGGCACAGGTACCTGGCTTGTTCCAAGAAGTATGCTGGAGAGTTTTCAAATTAACCAGTACGTTGAAAATTATTTGCAGGTTTTCAGCGTTTCACCATAATTTTGATAACGTTTTTATGTGCCTCCTGAAACCCAAGAAGGCTGCGACGGACATAACTATGCTGAGGAGTAGCTGACTTGGTGTTGCCTATTTTTGTTAGTGGAGACTGACAAGAAGCCATTCTTCTAAGTATCATCCCACCACCAGTTTTCCATTGTTTTAAAATGCAGGGAAATTTTGCAAGTTAGCATTATAATTAGTAGCTGGAGGGTACGGTTTTTTTTTTTTGTGTGTGGTCGATGTGGATGGGGGGGTCAGGACCTCTGTCAGTTAGCTGGTTAGTATTTATTATCCCCAGAGAGGAGAAGTGCGCATGTGTTTGGCAGGTGAAAAGGGCGGATTCTGTTTCAGAGAATTAACGATGATCCCCATGGTCATCCCGTTCCTTTAATAATCCTTTACTTCATCAGCTGGAAATCCACCATGGTTCTATATACTCCTCTTTGCGTGGGAACCGGTAACTGGCTTGTTCCAAGAAGTATGCCGCAGAGCTTTTCAATTAACCACTACGGTGAAAATTATTTGCAGGTGTTCAGCGTTTCACCATTATTGTGATAACGTTTGTTTGTGCCTCCTGAAACCCAAGAAGGCTGCGACGGACATAACTATGCTGAGGAGTAGCTGACTTGGTGTTGCCTATTTTTGTTAGTGGAGACTGACAAGAAGCCATTCTTCTAAGTATCATCCCACCACCATTTTTCCATTGTTTAAAAATGCAAGAAAATTTTGCAAGTTAGCATTATAATTAGTAGCTGGAGGCTACGGTGTTTTTTGTTTTTTTTTGTTTCCTATGGGGTCTCTGTGGATGTGTTGGTCAGGCCCTCTGTAAGTTCGCCGGTTTGTTTTTATTATCCCCAGAGAGGAGAAGTGGGTATTAGTATGGCAGGTTAAAACTGCGGATCTGTTTCAGAGAATTAAACAGGATCCGCATGGTAAATCCTTTCCTTTAAGAATCCTTTGCTTCATGAGCTGGAAATCCACCATGGTTCTATATACTTCTCCATGCGTGGGCACAGGAAACTGGCTTGTTCCAAGAAGTATGCCTCAGAGCTTTTCAATTAACCAGTATGTTGAAAATCCTTTGCAGGTTTTCAGCGTTTCACCATAATTGTGATAACGTGTGTATGTGCATACTGAAACCAAATATGGCTGCTATGGACATAACTCTGCTGAGGCCTAGCTGACTTGGTGTTGCCTATTTTTGTCAGTGGAGACTGACAAGAAGCCATTCTTCTAAGTATCATCCCACATCATTTCCCCATTGTTTAAAAATGCAGGGAAATTTTGCAATGTGGCATTATAATTAGTAGCTGAAGGGTACTTTTTTTTGGGGGGGGTCGGTCAGGATGGGTGTTCAGGCCCTCTCTCAGATCGCTGGTTTGTTTTTATTATCCCCAGAGAAGAGTAGTGGGCATGTGTTTGGCAGGTGAAAAGTGCGGATTCTGTTTCAGAGAATTAAACAGGATCCGCATGGTCATCTCATTCCTTTAAGAATCCTTTCATCATCAGCTGGGATTCCACCATGTTTCTATATACTCCTCTATGCGTGGGCACAGGTACCTGGCTTGTTCCAAGAATTATGCTGGAGAGTTTTCAAATTAACCTGTACGTTGAAAATTATTTGCAGGTTTTCAGCGTTTCACGATAATTGTGATAACGTGTGTATGTGCCTACTGAAACCAAATATGGCTGCTACGGACATAACTCTGCTGAGGCCTAGCTGACTTGGTGTTGCCTATTTTTGTCAGTGGAGACTGACAAGAAGCCATTCTTCTAAGTATCATCCCACCACCATTTCCCCATTGTTTAAAATTTCAGGAAAATTTTGCAAATTAGCATTATAATTAGTAGCTGGAGGCTACGGTGTTTTTTTTTTTTTTTTTTTTTTCCTGTGGGGTCGTTGTGGATGTGTTGGTCAGGCCCTCTGTCACTTCGCTGGTTTGTTTTTATTATCCCCAGAGAGGAAAAGTGGGTATTAGTATGGCAGGTGAAAACTGCGGATCTGTTACAGAGAATTAAACAGGATCCGCATGCTAATCCCGTTCCTTTAAGAATCTTTGCTTCATGAGCTCGGAATCCACCATGGTTCTATATACTTCTCTATGCGTGGGCACAGGACACTGGCTTGTTCCAAGAAGTATGCCTCAGAGCTTTTCAATTAACCAGTATGTTGAAAATCCTTTGCAGGTTTTCAGCGTTTCACCATAATTGTGATAACGTGTGTATGTGCCTACTGAAACCAAATATGGCTGCTACGGACATAACTATGCTGAGGCGTAGCTGACTTGGTGTTGCCTATTTTTGTCAGTGGAGACTGACAAGAAGCCATTCTTCTAAGTATCATGCCACCACCATTTTTCCAATGTTTTAAAAGGCAGGGAAATTTTGCAAGTTAGCATTATAATTAGTAGCTGGAGGGTACGGTTTTTTTTTGTGTGTGTCGATGTGGATGGGGTGGTCAGGCCCTCTGTCAGTTCGCTGGTTAGTTTTTATTATCCCCAGAGAGGAGAAGTGGGCATGTGTTTGGCAGGTGAAAAGGGCGGATTCTGTTTCAGAGAATTAACGATGATCCCCATGGTCATCCCGTTCCTTTAATAATCCTTTACTTCATCAGCTGGAAATCCACCATGGTACTATATACTCCTCTATGCGTGGGAACAGGTAACTGGCTTGTTCCAAGAAGTATGCCGCAGAGCTTTTCAATTAACCACTACGTTGAAAATTATTTGCAAGTGTTCAGTGTTTCACCATAATTGTGATAACGTTTGTTTGTGCCTCCTGAAACCCAAGAAGGCTGCGACGTACATAACTATGCTGAGGAGTAGCTGACTTGGTGTTGCCTATTTTTGTTAGTGGAGACTGACAAGAAGCCATTCTTCTAAGTATCATCCCACCACCATTTTTCCATTGTTTTAAAATGCAGGGAAATTTTGCAAGTTAGCATTATAATTAGTAGCTGGAGGGTACGGTTTTTTTTTTTGTGTGTGGTCGATGTGGATGGGGGGGTCAGGCCCTCTGTCAGTTCGCTGGTTAGTATTTATTATCCCCAGAGAGGAAAAGTGGGCATGTGTTTGGCAGGTGAAAAGGGCGGATTCTGTTTCAGAGAATTAACGATGATCCCCATGGTCATCCCGTTGCTTTAATAATCCTTTACTTCATCAGCTGGAAATCCACCATGGTTCTATATACTCCTCTTTGCGTGGGAACAGGTAACTGCCTTGTTCCAAGAAGTATGCTGCAGAGCATTTCAATTAACCACTACGTTGAAAGTTATTTGCAGGTGTTCAGCGATTCACCATAATTGTGATAACGTTTGTTTGTGCCTCCTGAAACCCAAGAAGGCTGCGACGGACATAACTATGCTGAGGCGTAGCTGACTTGGTGTTGCCTATTTTTGTTAGTGGAGACAGACAAGAAGCCATTCTTCTAAGTATCATCCCACCATCATTTATCCATTGTTTTAAAATGCAGGGAAATTTGCAAGTTCGCATTATAATTAGTAGCTGGAGGGTACGGTTTTTTTTTTTGTGCGGTCGATGTGGATGGGGGGGGTCAGGCCCTCTGTCAGTTCGCTGGTTAGTTTTTATTATCCCCAGAGAGGAGAAGTGGGCATGTGTTTGGCAGGTGAAAAGGGCGGATTCTGTTTCAGAGAATTAACGATGGTCCCCATGGTCATCCCGTGACGTTAATAATCCTTTACTTCATCAGCTGGAAATCCACCATGGTTCTATATACTCCTCTTTGCTTGGGATCAGGTAACTGGCTTGTTCCAAGAAGTATGCCGCAGAGCTTTTTAATTAACCAGTACGTTGAAAATTATTTGCAGGTGTTCAGCGTTTCACCATAATTGTGATAACAATTGTTTGTGCCTCCTGAAACCCAAGAAGGCTGCGACGGACATAACTATGCTGAGGAGTAGCTGACTTGGTGTTGCCTGTTTTTGTTCGTGGATACTGACAAGAAGCCATTCTTCTAAGTCTGATCCCACCACCATTTTTCCATTGGTTTAAAATGCAGGGAAATTTTGCAAGTTAGCATTATAATTAGTAGCTGTAGGGTACGTTTTTTTTTTTTCTGTGTGGTCGATGTGGATGGGGGGGTCAGGCCCTCTGTCAGTTCGCTGGTTAGTTTTTATTATCCCCAGAGAGGAGAAGTGGGCATGTGTTTGGCAGCTGAAAAGGACGGATTCTGTTTCAGAGAATTAACGATGATCCCCATGGTCATCCCGTTCCTTTAATAATCCTTTACTTCATCAGCTGGAAATCCACCATGGTTCTATATACTTGTCTATGCATGGGCACAGGAAACTGGCTTGATCCAAGAAATATGTCTCAGAGCTTTTCAATTAACCAGTATGTTGAAAATCCTTTGCAGGTTTTCAGCGTTTCACCATAATTGTGATAACGTGTGTATGTGCCTACTGAATCCAAATATGGCTGCTATGGACATAACTATGCCGAGGTGTAGCTGACTTGGTGTTGCCTATTTTTGTCAGTGGAGACTAACAAGAAGCCATTCTTCTAAGTATCATCCCACCATCATTTCTCCATTGTTTAAAAATGCAGGTAAATTTTGCAAATTGGCATTATAATTAGTAGCTGCAGGGTACTTTTTTTTTTTGTGGGGTCGGTCAGGATGGGTGTTCAGGCCCTCTGTCAGATCGCTGGTTTGTTTTTATTATTCCCAGAGAAGAGTAGTGGGCATGTGTTTGGCAGGTGAAAAGTGCGGATTCTGTTTCAGAGAATTAAACAGGATCCGCATGGTCATCTCATTCCTTTAAGAATCCTTTGCTTCATTAGCTGAGATTCCACCATGTTTCTATATACGCCTCTATGCGTCGGCACAGGTACCTGGCTTGTTCCAAGAAGTATGCTGGAGAGTTTTCAAATTAACCAGTACGTTGAAAATTATTTGCAGGTTTTCAGCGTTTCACCATAATTTTGATAACGTTTGTATATGCCTCCTGAAACCCAAGAGGGCTGCGACGGACATAACTATGCTGAGGAGTAGCTGACTTGGTGTTGCCTATTTTTGTTAGTGGAGACAGACAAGAAGCCATTCTTCTAAGTATCATCCCACCACCATTTTACCATTGGTTTAAAATGCAGGGAAATTTTGCAAGTTAGCATTATAAGTAGTAGCTGGAGGGTACGGATTTTTTTTGTGTGTGTGGTCGATGTGGATGGGAGGTCAGGCCCTCTGTCAGTTCGCTGGTTAGTTTTTATTATCCCCAGAGAGGAGAAGTGGGCATGTGTTTGGCAGGTGAAAAGGGCGGATTCTGTTTCAGAGAATTAACGATGATCCCCATGGTCATCCCGTTCCTTTAATAATGCTTTACTTCATCAGCTGGAAATCCATCATGGTTCTATATACTCCTCTTTGCGTGGGAACAGGTAACTGGCTTGTTCCAAGAAGTATGCCGCAGAGCTTTTCAATTAACCACTACGTTGAAAATTATTTGCAGGTGTTCAGCGTTTCACCATAATTGTGATAACGTTTGTTTGTGCCTCCTGAAACCCAAGAAGGCTGCGACGGACATAACTATGCTGAGGCGTAGCTGACTTGGTTTTGCCTATTTTTGTTAGTGGAGACTGACAAGAAGCCATTCTTCTAAGTATCATCTCACCATTATTTTTCCATTGTTTAAAAATGCAGGAAAATTTTGCAAGTTAGCATTCTAATTAGTAGCTGGAGGCTTCGGTGTTTTTTTTTTTTTTTTCCCTGTGGGATCGGTGTGGGTGTGTTGGTCAGGCCCTCTGTCAGTTGGCTGGTTTGTTTTTATTATCCCCAGAGAGGAGAAGTAGGCATGTGTTTGTAAGGTGAAAAGTTCGGATTCTGTTTCAGAGAATGAAACAGGATCTGCATGCTCATCCCGTTCCTTTAGGAAACTTTCGCTTCATCAGCTGGGAATCCACCATGGTTCTATATACTCCTCTATGTGTGGGCAGAGGTAACTGGCTTGTTCCAAGAAGTGTGCCGCAGAGCTTTTCAATTAACCACTACGTTGAAAGTTATTTACAGGTGTTCAGCGATTCACCATAATTGTGATAACGTTTGTTTGTGCCTCCTGAAACCCAAGAAGGCTGCGACGGACATAACTATGCTGAGTCTTAGCTGACTTGGTTTTGCCTATTTTTGTTAGTGGAGACTGACAAGAAGCCATTCTTCTAAGTATCATCCCACCACCATTTTTCCATTGTTTTAAAATGCAGGGAAATTTTGCAAGTTAGCATTATAATTAGTACCTGGAGGGTACGGTTTTTTTTTTTTCTGTGTGTGGTCGATGTGGATGGGGGGGTCAGGCCCTCTGTCACTTCGCTGGTTAGTTTTTATTATCCCCAGAGAGGAGAAGTGGGCATGTGTTTGGCAGGTGAAAAAGGCGGATTCTGTTTCAGAGAATTAACGATGATCCCCATGGTCATGCCTTTGCTTTAATAATCCTTTACTTCATCAGCTGGAAATCCACCATGGTTCTCTATACTCCTCTTTGCGTGGGAACAGGTAACTGGCTTGTTCCAAGAAGTATGCCGCAGAGCTTTTCAATTAACCACTACGTTGAAAATTATTTGCAGGTGTTCAGCGTTTCACCATAATTGTGATAACGTTTGTTTGTGCCTCCTGAAACCCAAGAAGGCTGCGACGGACATAAGTATGCTGAGGCCTAGCTGACTTGGTTTTGCCTATTTTTGTTAGTGGAGACTGACAAGAAGCCATTCTTCTAAGTATCATCCCACCATCATTTGTCCTTTGTTTAAAAATGCAGGGAAATTTTGCAAATTGGCATTATAATTAGTAGCTGGAGGGTACTTTTTTTTTTGTGGGGTCGGTCAGGATGGGTGTTCAGGCCCTCTGTCAGATCGCTGGTTTGTTTTTATTATCCCCAGAGAAGAGTAGTGGGCATGTGTTTGGCAGGTGAAAAGTGCGGATTCTGTTTCAGAGAATTAAACAGGATCCGCATGGTCATCTCATTCCTTTAAGAATCCTTTGCTTCCTCAGTTGGGATTCCACCATGTTTCTATATACTCCTCTATGCGTGGGCACAGGTACCTGGCTTGTTCCAAGAAGTATGCTGGAGAGTTTTCAAATTAACCAGTACGTTGAAAATTATTTGCAGGTTTTCAGCGTTTCACCATAATTTTGATAACGTTTTTATGTGCCTCCTGAAACCCAAGAAGGCTGCGACGGACATAACTATGCTGAGGAGTAGCTGACTTGGTGTTGCCTATTTTTGTTAGTGGAGACTGACAAGAAGCCATTCTTCTAAGTATCATCTCACCATCATTTTTCCATTGTTTAAAAATGCAGGAAAATTTTGCAAGTTAGCATTCTAATTAGTAGCTGGAGGCTTCGGTGTTTTTTTTTTTTTTTTTTCCCTGTGGGATCGGTGTGGGTGTGTTGGTCAGGCCCTCTGTCAGTTGGCTGGTTTGTTTTTATTATCCCCAGAGAGGAGAAGTAGGCATGTGTTTGTAAGGTGAAAAGTTCGGATTCTGTTTCAGAGAATGAAACAGGATCCGCATGCTCATCCCGTTCCTTTAGGAAACTTTTGCTTCATCACCTGGGAATCCACCATGGTTCTATGTACTCCTCTATGTGTGGGCACAGGTAACTGGCTTGTTCCAAGAAGTATGCCGCAGAGCTTTTCAATTAACCAGTACGTTGAAAATTATTTGCAGGTTTTCAGCGTTCAACCATAATTTTGATAACGTTTGTATGTGCCTCCTGAAACCCAAGAAGGCTGCGACGGACATAACTATGCTGAGGAGTAGCTGACTTGGTGTTGCCTATTTTTGTTAGTGGAGACAGACAAGAAGCCATTCTTCTAAGTATCATCCCACCACCATTTTTCCATTGTTTTAAAAGGCAGGGAAATTTTGCAAGTTAGCATTATAATTAGTAGCTGGAGGGTACGGTTTTTTTGTGTGTGTGGTCGATGTGGATGGGGGGGTCAGGCCCTCTGTCAGTTCGCTGGTTAGTTTTTATTATCCCCAGAGAGGAGAAGTGGACATGTGTTTGGCAGGTGAAAAGTTCGGATTCTGTTTCAGAGAATGAAACAGGATCCGCATGCTCATCCCGTTCCTTTAGGAAACTTTTGCTTCATCACCTGGGAATCCACCATGGTTCTATATACTCCTCTATGTGTGGGCACAGGTAACTGGCTTGTTCCAAGAAGTATGCCGCAGAGCTTTTCAATTAAGCAGTACGTTGAAAATTATTTGCAGGTTTTCAGCGTTTCACCATAATTCTTATAACGTTTGTTTGTGTCTCCTGAAACCCAATATGGCTGCCACGGACATAAGTATGCTGCGGAGTAGCTCACTTGGTGTTGCCTATTTTTGTTAGTGGAGACTGACTGGAAGCCATTCTTCTAAGTATCATCCCACCATCATTTTTCCATTGTTTAAAAATGAAGGGAAATTTTGAAATTTATCATTATAATTAGTAGCTGGAGGGTACTTTTTTTTTTTTTGTGGGGTCAGTGTGGATGGGTTGGTCAGGCCATCTGTCAATTCACTGGTTTGTTTTTATTATCCCCAGAGAGGAGAAGTGGGCATGTGTTTGGCAGGTGAAAAGTGCGGATTCTGTTTCAGAGAATTAAACAGGATCCGCATGGTCATCTTATTCCTTTAAGAATCCTTTGCTTAATCAGCTGGGATTCCACCATGTTTCTATATACTCCTCTATGCGTGAGCACAGGTACCTGGCTTGTTCCAAGAAGTATGCTGGAGAGTTTTCAAATTAGCCAGTACGTTGAAAATTATTTTCAGGTTTTCAGCGTTTCACCATAATTTTGCTAACGTTTGTATGTGCCTCCTGAAACCCAAGAAGGCTGCGACGGACATAACTATGCTGAGGAGTAGCTGACTTGGTGTTGCCTATTTTTGTTAGTGGAGACAGACAAGAAGCTATTCTTCTAAGTATCATCCCACCACCATTTTTCCATTGTTTTAAAATGCAGCGAAATTTTGCAAGTTAGCATTATAATTAGTAGCTGGAGGGTACGGTTTTTTTGTGTGTGTGGTCGATGTGCATGGGGGGGTCAGGCCCTCTGTCAGTTCGCTGGTTAGTTTTTATTATCCCTAGAGAGGAGAAGTGGGCATGTGTTTGGCAGTTGAAAAGGGCGGATTCTGTTTCAGAGAATTGACGATGATCCCCATGGTCATCCCGTTCCTTTAATAATCCTTTACTTCATCAGCTGGAAATCCACCATGGTTCTATATACTCCTCTTTCCGTGGGAACAGGTAACTGGCTTGTTCCAAGAAGTATGCCGCAGAGATTTTCAATTAACCAATACGTTGAAAATTATTTGCAGGTGTTCAGCGTTTAACCCTAACGAGAACCCCTAAAGATAACCCTGAACCCTATCCCTAACCCCAGCAGTAAACTTTAACCCTAAACCTAAGCCCAACCCGTAACCCTAATCCTATCCTTTTACCCTAAAACTAACCCCTAAACCTAACCCCTATACCTCACCCTAACTCTAACCCCAATCCTAATTCTAACCATACCCCTTCATAAAACACTAACTGCTAACTGCTAACCCTAACACTAACCAAAAACCCTAATCACTAATCCCTAACCCTAACGCTTATCCTTTACCCTAACCGTTAACCCTCACCCTAAATCTTAACACTGACCCTAACCTTAACCTTTAACTCTAAGCCTAACCCTTAACCCTACAGTAAGGAAGACCCTTAATGCTAATGGGATCCCTTATCCCTAACCCTAACACTACAGCTAAAAATAACCCTAACCTTGGATCCTTAAACCTAACCCCTAACACTTACTTTAACCCCAAACCCTAACCCTAATCCTAAGCATTCAACCTAACCCTATCTCTTAACCCTAACGCTAGCCCTTACCCTAACGCCTAGATCTAACCCTAAATCTAACCTACCGCCTAATCCTAAACTTAAGCCCTAATGCTAACACTAACCCTGAACCCTAAACCTACCCGTAACCCTTAACACTAACCCTATCCGTGAACCTTAACCCTGACCCTAACCATTACCTGCACCCAAACATTTAACCCTGACCCTAACCCTAATCCTTAATGCTAACCCTAACACTAAACCCTAACCCTAAGTACAACACTTAACCCTAATCCTATCCCTTAACCCTAACCCTAACCCTAACCCTAATGCTAACCCCTAAACGTAACCCTAACCGTGACCAGTAAACCTAACCCTAACCTCTAACACAAACCATAGCACATAACTCTAACCCTAAAACTAACCCTAAACTTAACCGTAAACCCTAACTCTTAACCTTAACCCTAAGCGTTAACTCTCACGCTAACCTTTAATCCTAACCCTAATCCTAATCTTCAACCCTAAACCTAACACTTAACCCTAACCCTGTACCAAACCCTAACCCCTCATCTTAACCCTAACCGTAAACCTCAACCCTAAAGCAAAGTGAAACCGTTAAACCTAAGAGTAACCTTTAACCCTAACCCTATTCCCTAACCCTAAGCCCTCACCCTAACACTAAACTTCATCCTTAACTCTAACCAGAATCCTAACCCTAAATCTAATTCTCAGACTTCTTGCTTTCTTAGAGTTTGGAAAGCCTGCAATCCTCCCATGCCATGCATGAAAGGAGGCTCTACCACTGTGTCCTGCATGAAACCCACGGGCCCATACCCAGAGTATGATAGAGTGGGTTCCCGGGTACAATCCCTGCCCCCTAAACTCCCCCCGCCCGCCTAATGCAGACAGGGCTAGTGCGCTAAGCATAAACAATACCTTTAACAGATAACCCTAACCCTGAACATAACACCCAACCCTGGTCCTATTTCTCCCACTAACATGTAAACCTCACCATGCGCCTAACTTTAACCTCTTATCCTAACGTTAATGCATAACCCATTTCCTGAGAACAACCCCTATCCCATAATTCTAACCCTATCTCCTAGTCATCACTGTGACACCTAATCCCTAACCCTAATTCTAAACCGCTAACCCTAACCGTAACCCTACCTACAACCCTAACACTGACAGTAACCCTTACTTCTAACTCCAATGCTATGCCTAACAAAAACCCTAACCTTTGACCCTAACCCTTCACCCTAACCCCTAAGCCTTACCCTAACCCTTAACCCTAATCCTAATCCTAACCATTAAACCTAACCCTAGCTCTTAAGGCTAACCCTAAACCTTACCCTCACGACTAGAACTATCCCTGACACTAACCTAACACCTAACGCTAACCAGAACCCCTAAAGCTAACCTTGAACCCTATCCCTAACCCTAGCAGTAAACTTTAACCCTAAACCTAAGCCCAACCCGTAACCCTAATCCTATCCTTTTACCCTAAAACTAACCCCTAAACCTAACCCCTATACCTCACCCTAACTCTAACCCCAATCCTAATTCTAACCATACCCCTTCATAAAACACTAACTCCTAACCGCTAACCCTAACACTAACCAAAAACCCTAATCACTAATCCCTAACCCTAATGCTTAACCTTTACCCTAACCGTTAACCCTCACCCTAAATCTTAACACTGACCCTAACCTTAACCTTTAACTCTAAGCCTAACCCTTAACCCTACAGTAAGGATGACCCTTAATGCTAATGGGATCCCTTATCCCTAACCCTAACACTACAGCTAAAAATAACCCTAACCTTGGATCCTTAAACCTAACCCCTAACACTTACTTTAACCCCAAACCATAACCCTAATCCTAAGCATTAAACCTAACCCTATCTCTTAACCCTAACGCTAGCCCTTACCCTAACGCCTAGATCTAACCCTAAATCTAACCTACCGCCTAATCCTAACCTTAAGCCCTAATGCTAACACTAACCCTGAACCCTAAACCTACCCGTAACCATTAACACTAACCCAATTCGTGAACCTAAACCCTGACCCTAACCATTACCCGAACCCAAGCATTTAACCCTTACTCTAACCCTAATCCTTAATGATAAACTTAACACTAAACCCTAACCCTAAGCCCAACACTTAACCCTAATCCTATCCCTTAACCCTAACCCTAACCCTAATGCTACCCCCTAAACGTAACCCTAACCGTGACCAGTAAACCTAACCCTAACCTCTAACACAAACCATAGCACATAACTCTAACCCTAAAACTAACCCTAACCCTAACCCTAACCCTAAACCCTAACTCTTAACCTAAACACTAAGCGTTAACTCTCACGCTAACCTTTAATCCTAACCCTAATTCTAATCTTCAACCCTAAACCTAACACTTAACCCTAACCCTGTACCAAACCCTAACCCCTCATCTTAACCCTACCCGTAAACCTAAACCCTAAACCAAAGTGTAACCGTTAAACCTAAGAGTAACCTTTAACCCTAACCCTAATCCCTAACCCTAAGCCCTCACCCTAACACTAAACTTCATCCTTAACCCTAACCAGAATCCTAACCCTAAATCTAATTCTCAGACTTCTTGCTTTCTTAGAGTTTAGAAAGCCTGCAATCCTCCCATGCCATGCGTGAAAGGAGGCTCTACCACTGTGTCCTGCATGAAACCCACGGGCCCATACCCAGAGTATGATAGAGTGGGTTCCCGGGTACAATCCCAGCCCCCTAAACTCCCCCCGCCCGCCTAATGCAGACAGGGCCCGTGCGCTAAGCATAAACAATACCTTTAACAGATAACCCTAACCCTGAACATAACACCCAACCCTGTTCCTATTTCTCCCCTTAACACGTAAACCTCACCGTGCGCCTAACTTTAACCTCTTATCCTAACGTTAATGCATAACCCATTTCCTGAGAACAACCCCTATCCCATAATTCTAACCCTATCTCCTAGTCATCACTGTGACACCTAATCCCTAACCCTAATTCTAAATCACTAACCCTAACCGTAACGCTACCTACAACGCTAACACTGACAGTAACCCTTACTTCTAACCCCAACGCTATGCCTAACAAAAACCCTAACCCTTGACCCTAACCCTTCACCCTAACCCCTAAGCCTTACCCTAACCCTTAACCCTAATCCTAATCCTAACCATTAAACGTAACCCTAGATCTTAAAGCTAACCCTAAACCTTACCCTCACGACTAGACCTAACCCTGACACTAACCTAACACCTAACCCTAACCAGAACCCCTAAAGCTAACCCTGAACCCTATCCCTAACCCTAGCAGTAAACTTTAACCCTAAACCTAAGCCCAACCCGTAAGCCTAATCCTATCTTTTACCCTAAAACTAACCCCTAAACCTAACCCCTATACCTCACCCTAACTCTAACCCCGATCCTAATTCTAACCATACCCCTTCATAAAACACTAACTCCTCACCGCTAACAATAACACTAACCAAAAACCCTAATCACTAATCCCTAACCCTAACGCTTAACCTTTACCCTAACCGTTAACCCTCACCCTAAATCTTAACACTGACCCTAACCTTAACCTTTAACTCTAAGCCTAACCCTTAACCCTACAGTAAGGAAGACCCTTAATGCTAATGGGATCCCTTATCCCTAACCCTAACACTACAGCTAAAAATAACCCTAACCTTGGATCCTTAAACCTAACCCCTAATACTTACTTTAACCCCAAACCCTAACCCTAATCCTAAGCTTTAAACCTAAACCTATCTCTTAACCCTAACGCTAGCCCTTACCCTAACGCCTAGATCTATCCATAAATCTAACCTACCGCCTAATCCTAACCTTAAGCCCTAATGCTAACACTAACCTTGAACACTAAACCTACCCGTAACCCTTAACACTAACCCTATCGGTGAACCTTAACCCTGACCCTAACCATTACCCGCACCCAAGCATTTAACCCTGACCCTAACCCTAATCCTTAATGATAACCCTAACACTAAACCCTAACCCTAAGCCCAACACTTAACCCTAATCCTATCCCTTAACCCTAACCGTAACCCTAATGCTAACCCCTAAACGTAACCCGAACCGTGACCGGTAAACCTAACCCTAACCTCTAACAGAAACCCTAGCACATAACTCTAACCCTAAAACTAACCCTAACCCTAACCCTAACACCTAACTATTAACCTTAACCCTAAGCGTTAACTCTCACGCTAACCTTTAATCCTAACCCTAATCCTAATCTTCAACCCTAAACCTAACACTTAACCCTAACCCTGTACCAAACCCTAACCCCTCATCTTAACCCTAACCTTAAACCTCAACCCTAAACCAAAGTGTAACCGTTAAATCTAAGAGTAACCTTTAACCCTAACCCTAATCCCTAACCCTAAGCCCTCACCCTAACACTAAACTTCATCCTTAACCCTAACCATAACCCTAACCCTAAATCTAATTCTCAGACTTCTTGCTTTCTTAGAGTTTAGAAAGCCTCCAATCCTCCCATGCCATGCGTGAAAGGAGGCTCTGCCACAGTGTCCTGCATGAAACCCAGAGGCGCATACACTGCGTGCGGTAGAGTGGGTTCCCAGCGACCATCACAGACACCTAACTTTGCCTCCTAGGGCATACAGGGCCCGTGCCCTAAGCATAAACCCTACCCCTCACCCATAAGCCTAACCCACAACATAACACCGAACCCTCATCCTACTGCTCACCTTAACAGGTAAACCTCACCATAACCCTAACTTTAACCCCATATCTTAACGTTAATGCATGACACCCTGAGAACAAGCCCTATACCGTCATTATAACCCTACCTCCTAGCTATAACCGTAACACCTAATCCCTACTTCTGAAACGCCAACCCTAACCTTAACCCGACCAACAACACTAACACTAACCCTAACCCCTTACCCTAACCCTACGCCTAAAAGTAACCCTAACCGTTGATCCTTCGTCATAACCCCTAACCTTAACCCTAACCCTTAACCCTATTCCCAATCCTAACCATTAAACAGAACCCTAACTCTTAACCCTAACCCTAACCTTTACCCTAATGCCTAGAGATCTAACCCCAACACTGACCTACAGTTAACACTAACCCCAACCCCTAATGCTAACCTTAAACCTGAACCAAGCTCCTAACCCTTAACCCTAACACTATCCCTAACCCCTAAGCCTAACCCCAACTGTTAACCCTCTAACCCTCACCCTGAATCCTAATCCTATCCCTTAACCCTAACCGCTAACCCTAACGCTAACTCCAACCCTAAACCTTACCCTGGCCCCCTAACCCAGACTTAACACCTTACCCCTAACAGTAACTCTAACCCTAACCACTAATCCCTAGCACCTAATCCTGACTCGAAACCTAACCCCTAACACGAAAAACCCTAACCCCAACCCCAACCCTAATTCTCACACTACTTCCATTCCCAGAGTGAAGCAAGCCTACAATACAGCCATGCCATGTGTGAGATGAGGCTCCGCCTGAGTCCTGCATGGAGGTCCTGTCCCAAGGCCCAGGGAATGATGTTGTGCTTTCGTGGTGACTCCGACCGCACCCCTCTCACCGTAGATTAACCAGGTCCTGTGCCCTTAAACTGACCGCTAAAGCTAAGCCCTACCACGAACGCTAACCCCTGACCCTGAACCTAAGCCCCGAGCCTAAAGCCCAACATTAACTCTAGACCCTTACCCTAAACCTAATCCCTAACCCTAATGCTAACCCCTAAACCCAACCCTAACCGTGAACAGTAAACCTAACCCTAACCCCTAACACAAACCATAGCACATAACTCTAACCCTAAATCTAACCCTAAGCCTAACCGTAAACCCTAACTCTTAACCTTAACCCTAAGCGTTAACTCTCACGCTAACCTTTAATCCTAACCCTAATCCTAATCTTCAATCCTAAACCTAACACTTAACCCTAAACGTCTACAAAACACTAACCCCTCATCTTAACCCTAACCGTAAACCTCAACCCTAAACCAAAGTGTAACCGTTAAACCTAAGAGTAACCTTTAACCCTAACCCTAATCCCTAACCCTAAGCCCTCACCCTAACACTAAACTTCATCCTTAACCCTAACCAGAATCCTACCCCTAAATCTAATTCTCAGACTTCTTGCTTTCTTAGAGTTTAGAAAGCCTGCAATCCTCCCATGCCATGCGTGAAAGGAGGCTCTACCACTGTGTCCTCCATGAAACCCACGGGCACATACCCAGAGTATGATAGAGTGGGTTCCCGGGTACAATCCCAGCCCCCTAAACTCCCCCCGCCCGCCTAATGCAGACAGGGCCCGTGCGCTAAGCATAAACAATACCTTTAACAGATAACCCTAACCCTGAACATAACACCCAACCCTGTTCCTATTTCTCCCCTTAACACGTAAACCTCACCGTGCGCCTAACTTTAACCTCTTATCCTAACGTTAATGTATAACCCATTTCCTGAGAACAACCCCTATCCCATAATTCTAACCCTATCTCCTAGTCATCACTGTGACACCTAATCCCTAACCCTAATTCTAAACCGCTAACCCTAACCGTAACCCTACCTACAACCCTAACACTGACAGTAACCCTTACTTCTAACCCCAACGCTATGCCTAACAAAAACCCTAACCCTTGACCCTAACCCTTCACCCTAACCCCTAAGCCTTACCCTAACCCTTAACCCTAATCCTACTCCTAACCATTAAACCTAACCCTAGCTCTTAAAGCTAACCCTAAACCTTACCCTCACGACTAGACCTAACCCTGACACTAACCTAACACCTAACCCTAACCAGAACCCCTAAAGCTAACCCTGAACCCTATCCCTAACCCTAGCAGTAAACTTTCACCCTAAACCTAAGCCCAACCCGTAACCCTAATCCTATCCTTTTACCCTAAAACTAACCCCTAAACCTAACCCCTATACCTCACCCTAACTCTAACCCCAATCCTAATTCTGTTTTTTTTTTTTTGAAATAATATGGGAAATATTCATGATAAATTATTAAGTGAACAGTGCAAGTTAAAAACAATAGTTTCATATTTTTTCCCCACCCCCCCTTTCCCGAGTCAGCACCTTCAAGTGTTACCACTCCCCAAAAGGTGTGCAATGCACTCATTGTGTAGGCATACCCCCATCCCCTCCCCCACCCCCACCTCAGTCTGATGTCCAATTGGTGTCATTCCCAGATTTGTATTTAGGTGATGATCAGGGAAACCAATTTTCTGGTGAGTACATGTGATGCTTGTTTTTCCATTCTTGGGATACTTCACTTAATATAATGGTTTCCAACTCTCTCCAGGAGAACCATAGAGATGTCGTATCTTCATCATTCCTTATAGCTGAGTAATATTCCATGGTATACATATACCACAGTTTACTAATCCAATCATGTATTGATGGGCATTTGGGTTGTTTCCACATCTTTGCTATTGTGAATTGTGCTGCTATAAACATTTGGGTACACGTGCCTTTGTAACAGAATGACCTTTTTTCCTTTGGGTATATGCCCAGTAATGGGATTGCTGGGTCAAATGGCAGGTCTACTTGAATCTGTTTAAGATACCTCCATAATGCTTTCCACAGGGGTTGCACTAGTTTGCAGTCCCACCAGCAGTGTATTAGTGTTCCTGTCTCTCCACACCCACGCCAACATGTGTTGTTTTGGGTTTTTTTGATAAAGGCCATTCTCACTGGGGTTAAGTGATATCTCATTGTGGTTTTGATTTGCATTTCCCTGATGATTAGAAAACATTGCAATGAAGTTCTACCCAACAAGCAGAACAAAAAACCGTCTCACTTATCAGTTTTCTCAATAAATGTGAATGGCTTGAATTCCCCGCTCAAGAGACATAGACTGGCCCAATGGATAAAAAAGCACAAGCCAAGTATCTGCTGTCTCCAAGAAACCCACCTAACGAGCAAAGATGCATTTAGACTGAAAGTAAAAGGATGGAAATCGGTATTTCAAGCAAACGGTAACGAAAAGAAAGCTGGTGTGGCAATCTTAATTTCCAATAACTTAGCTTTCAAACCAACAAAAATAATAAAAGACAAAAATGGCTACTACATACTGGTCAAGGGCACAATTCAACAAGAAGCCATGACTATACTCAATATATATGCACCCAACCTAGGTGCACCTAGATTCATAAAGCAAACCCTACTAGATCTGAACCAGATGATTGATAATAATACTGTAATAGCTGGAGACTTTAACACCCCACTGACAGTACAGGACAGATCCTCTAAACAGAAAATAAACAAAGACATAATGGACCTAAATAGAATGCTAGAACAAATGGGCATGGCTGACATCTATAGGACATTCTACCCAAAGTCCACAGAATATACATTCTTCTCATCAGCTCACGGGACATTCTCTAAGATTGACCATGTCCTAGGACATAAATCATGTCTTCAAAAATTCAAAAAAATAGAAATTATACCATGCATCTTCTCAGATCACAGCGGAATAAAAGTAACAATGATCACAAACAGAAACCCTCACTCTTACTCAAAGTCATGGAAGCTAAATAACCTTCTCCTGAATAATTATTCTATAAAAGAAGAAATCAAGATGGAAATCAAAAATTTCTTTGAATTAAATGACAATGGAGATACAACTTATCAAAATCTATGGGATGCAGCTAAAGCAGTCCTGAGAGGAAAATTCATATCCATAAATGCCTATATCAAAAAGACAGAAAACATGCAAATAGACAACCTAACGAATAGACTCAAAGAGCTGGAGAAAGAAGAACAGAACGATCCCAAACCCAGCAGAAGGCGAGAAATTACTAAGATCAAATCAGAACTAAATGAAAAGGACAACAAAGAAACTATAAGGGAAATTAATAAAACAAAAAGTTGGTTCTTTGAAAAGATAAACAAAATAGACACACCTCTGGCTAGACTAACCAAGAGCACAAAAGTAAAATCTCTAATAACCTCCATTAGGAACATGAAAGGAGAAATCACAACCGATGCTACAGAGATACAAGATATCATCTATGAATTCTACAAAAATCTTTATGCACACAAACTGGAGAACGTGGAGGAAATGGACAAATTTTTAGAGACACATAGTCTTCCCAGGCTCAACCAGGAAGAAATAGAGTACCTGAACAGACCAATATCAAGAACCGAAATCGAAACAGCAATAAAAAACCTTCCCAAAAAGAAAAGCCCTGGTCCAGATGGGTTCACACCTGAATTTTACCATACATACAAAGAAGAACTGGTGCCCATCCTACATAAACTATTCTCCAATATTGAGAAGGATGGAGTTCTCCCCAACACGTTCTACCAGGCCAATATAACATTAATACCAATCCTAATTCTAACCATACCCCTTCATAAAACACTAACTCCTAACCGCTAACCCTAACACTAACCAAAAACCCTAATCACTAATCCCTAACCCTAACGCTTAACCTTTACCCTAACCGTTAACCCTCACCCTAAATCTTAACACTGACCCTAACCTTAACCTTTAACTCTAAGCCTAACCCTTAACCCTACAGTAAGGAAGACCCTTAATGCTAATGGGATCCCTTATCCCTAACCCTAACACTACAGCTAAAAATAACCCTAACCTTGGATCCTTAAACCTAACCCCTAACACTTACTTTAACCCCAAACCCTAACCCTAATCCTAAGCATTAAACCTAACCCTATCTCTTAACCCTAACGCTAGCCCTTACCCTAACGCCTAGATCTAACCCTAAATCTAACCTACCGCCTAATCCTAACCTTAAGCCCTAATGCTAACACTAACCCTGAACCCTAAACCTACCCGTAACCCTTAACACTAACCCTATCCGTGAACCTTAACCCTGACCCTAACCATTACCGCACCCAAGCATTTAACCCTGATTCTAATCCTAATCCTTAATGATAAACCTAACACTAAAGCCTAACCCTAAGGCCAACACTTAACCCTAATCCTATCCCTTAACCCTAACCCTAACCCTAATGCTAACCCCTAAACGTAACCCTAACCGTGACCAGTAAACCTAACCCTAACCTCTAACACAAACCATAGCACATAACTCTAACCCTAAAACTAACCCTAACCCTAACCCTAACCCTAAACCCTAACTCTTAATCTTAACACTAAGCGTTAACTCTCACGCTAACCTTTAATCCTAACCCCAATCCTAATCTTCAACCCTAAACCTAACACTTAACCCTAACCCTGTACCAAACCCTAACCCCTCATCTTAACCCTAACCGTAAACCTCAACCCTAAACCAAAGTGTAACCGTTAAACCTAAGAGTAACCTTTAACCCTAACCCTAATCCCTAACCCTAAGCCCTCACCCTAACACTAAACTTCATCCTTAACCCTAACCAGAATCCTACCCCTAAATCTAATTCTCAGACTTCTTGCTTTCTTAGAGTTTAGAAAGCCTGCAATCCTCCCATGCCATGCGTGAAAGGAGGCTCTACCACTGTGTCCTGCATGAAACCAACGGGCCCATACCCAGAGTATGATAGAGTGGGTTCCCGGGTACAATCCCAGCCCCCTAAACTCCCCCCGCCCGCCTAATGCAGACAGGGCCCGTGCGCTAAGCATAAACAATACCTTTAAGAGATAACCCTAACCCTGAACATAACACCCAACCCTGTTCCTATTTCTCCCCTTAACACGTAAACCTCACCGTGCGCCTAACTTTAACCTCTTATCCTAACGTTAATGTATAACCCATTTCCTGAGAACAACCCCTATCCCATAATTCTAACCCTATCTCCTAGTCATCACTGTGACACCTAATCCCTAAGCCTAATTCTAAACCGCTAACCCTAACCGTAACCCTACCTACAACCCTAACACTGACAGTAACCCTTACTTCTAACCCCAACGCTATGCCTAACAAAAACCCTAACCCTTGACCCTAACCCTTCACCCTAACCCCTAAGCCTTACCCTAACCCTTAGCCTAATCCTAATCCTAACCATTAAACCTAACACTAGCTCTTAAAGCTAACCCTAAACCCTCCCCCACGACTAGACCTAACCCTGACACTAACCTAACACCTAACCCTAACCAGAACCCCTAAAGCTAACCCTGAACCCTATCCCTAACCCTAGCAGTAAACTTTAACCCTAAACCTAAGCCCAACCCGTAACCCTAATCCTATCCTTTTACCCTAACACTAACCCCTAAACCTAACCCCTATACCTCACCCTAACTCTAACCCCAATCGTAATTCTAACCATACCCCTTCATAAAACACTAACTCCTAACCGCTAACCCTAACACTAACCAAAATCCCTAATCACTAATACCTAACCCTAATGCTTAACCTTTACCCTAACCGTTAACCCTCACCCTAAATCTTAACACTGACCCTAACCTTAACCTTTAACTCTAAGCCTAACCCTTAACCCTACAGTAAGGAACACCCTTAATGCTAATGGGATCCCTTATCCCTAACCCTAACACTACAGCTAAAAATAACCCTAACTTGGATCCTTAAACCTAACCCCTAACACTTACTTTAACCCCAAACCCTAACCCTAATCCTAAGCATTAAACCTAACCCTATCTCTTAACCCTAACTCTAGCCCTTAACCTAACGCCTAGATCTAACCCTAAATCTAACCTACCGCCTAATCCTAACCTTAAGCCCTAATGCTAACACTAACCCTGAACCCTAAACCTACCCGTAACCCTTAACACTAACCCTATCCGTGAACCTTAACCCTGACCCTAACCATTACCGCACCCAAGCATTTAACCCTGATTCTAATCCTAATCCTTAATGATAAACCTAACACTAAAGCCTAACCCTAAGGCCAACACTTAACCCTAATCCTATCCCTTAACCCTAACTCTAACCCTAATGCTACCCCCTAAACGTAACCCTAACCGTGACCAGTAAACCTAACCCTAACCTCTAACACAAACCATAGCACATAACTCTAACCCTAAAACTAACCCTAACCCTAACCCTAACCCTAAACCCTAACTCTTAACCTTAACCCTAAGCGTTAACTCTCACGCTAACCTTTAATCCTAACCCTAATCCTAATCTTCAACCCTAAACCTAACACTTAACCCTAACCCTGTACCAAACCCTAACCCCTCATCTTAACCCTAAGCGTAAACCTCAACCCTAAACCAAAGTGTAACCGTTAAACCTAAGAGTAACCTTTAACCCTAACCCTAATCCCTAACACGAAGCCCTCACCCTAACACTAAACTTGATCCTTAACCCTAACCAGAATCCTAACCCTAAATCTAATTCTCAGACTTCTTGCTTTCTTAGAGTTTAGAAAGCCTGCAATCCTCCCATGCCATGCGTGAAAGGAGGCTCTACCACTGTGTCCTGCATGAAACCCACGGGCCCATACCCAGAGTATGATAGAGTGGGTTCCCGGGTACAATCCCAGCCCCCTAAACTCCCCCCGCCCGCCTAATGCAGACAGGGCCCGTGCGCTAAGCATAAACAATACCTTTAACAGATAACCCTAACCCTGAACATAACACCCAACCCTGTTCCTATTTCTCCCCTTAACACGTAAACCTCACCGTGCGCCTAACTTTAACCTCTTATCCTAACGTTAATGCATAACCCATTTCCTGAGAACAACCTCATCCCATAATTCTAACCCTATCTCCTAGTCATCACTGTGACACCTAATCCCTAACCCTAATTCTAAACCGCTAACCCTAACCGTAACCCTACCTACAACCCTAACACTGACAGTAACCCTTACTTCTAACCCCAACGCTATGCCTAACAAAAACCCTAACCCTTGACCCTAACCCTTCACCCTAACCCCTAAGCCTTACCCTAACCCTTAACCCTAATCCTAATCCTAACCATTAAACCTAACCCTAGCTCTTAAAGCTAACCCTAAACCTTACCCTCACGACTAGACCTAACCCTGACACTAACCTAACACCTAACCCTAACCAGAACCCCTAAAGCTAACCCTGAACCCTATCCCTAACCCTAGCAGTAAACTTTCACCCTAAACCTAAGCCCAACCCGTAACCCTAATCCTATCCTTTTACCCTAAAACTAACCCCTAAACCTAACCCCTATACCTCACCCTAACTCTAACCCCAATCCTAATTCTAACCATACCCCTTCATAAAACACTAACTCCTAACCGCTAACCCTAACACTAACCAAAAACCCTAATCACTAATCCCTAACCCTAACGCTTAACCTTTACCCTAACCGTTAACCCTCACCCTAAATCTTAACACTGACCCTAACCTTAACCTTTAACTCTAAGCCTAACCCTTAACCCTACAGTAAGGAAGACCCTTAATGCTAATGGGATCCCTTATCCCTAACCCTAACACTACAGCTAAAAATAACCCTAACCTTGGATCCTTAAACCTAACCCCTAACACTTACTTTAACCCCAAACCCTAACCCTAATCCTAAGCATTAAACCTAACCCTATCTCTTAACCCTAACGCTAGCCCTTACCCTAACGCCTAGATCTAACCCTAAATCTAACCTACCGCCTAATCCTAACCTTAAGCCCTAATGCTAACACTAACCCTGAAGCCTAAACCTACCCGTAACCCTTAACACTAACCCTATCTGTGAACCTTAACCCTGACCCTAACCATTACCCGCACCCAAGCATTTAACCCTGACCCTAACCCTAATCCTTAATGCTAACACTAACACTAAACCCTAACCCTAAGCCCAAGACTTAACCCTAATCCTATCCCTTAACCCTAACCCTAACCCTAATGCCACCCCCTAAACGTAACCCTAACCGTGACCAGTAAACCTAAACCTAAACTCTAACACAAACCATAGAACATAACTCTAACCCTAAAACTAACCCTAACCCTAACCCTAACCCTAAACCCTAACTCTTAACCTTAACTCTAAGCGTTAACTCTCACGCTAACCTTTAATCCTAACCCTAATCCTAATCTTCAACCCTAAACCTAACACTTAACCCTAACCCTGTACCAAACCCTAACCCCTCATCTTAACCCTAACTGTAAACCTCAACCCTAAACCAAAGGGTAACCGTTAAACCTAAGAGTAACCTTTAACCCTAACCCTAATCCCTAACCCTAAGCCCTCACCCTAACACTAAACTTCATCCTTAACCCTAACCAGAATCCTAACCCTAAATCTAATTCTCAGACTTCTTGCTTCCTTAGAGTTTAGAAAGCCTGCAATCCTCCCATGCCATGCGTGAAAGGAGGCTCTACCACTGTGTCCTCCATGAAACCCACGGGCCCATACCCAGAGTATGATAGAGTGGGTTCCCGGGTACAATACCAGCCCCCTAAACTCCCCCCACCCGCCTAATGCAGACAGGGCCCGTGTGCTAAGCATAAACAATACGTTTAACAGTTAACCCTAACCTTGAACATAACACCCAACCCTGTTCCTATTTCTCCCCTTAACACGTAAACCTCACCGTGCGCCTAACGTTAACCTCTTATCCTAACGTTAATGCATAACCCATTTCCTGAGAACAACCCCTATCCCATAATTCTAACCCTATCTCCTAGTCATCACTGTGACACCTAATCCCTAACCCTAATTCTAAACCGCTAACCCTAACCATAACCCTACCTACAACCCTAACACTGACAGTAACCCTTACTTCTAACCCCAACGCTATGCCTAACAAAAACCCTAACCCTTCACCCTAACCCTTCACCCTAACCCCTAAGCCTTACCCTAACCCTTAACCCTAATTCTAATCCTAACCATTAAACCTAACCCTAGCTCTTAAAGCGAACCCTAAACCTTACCCTCACGACTACACCTAACCCTGACACTAACCTAACACCTAACCCTAACCAGAACCCCTGAAGCTAACCCTGAACCCTATCCCTAACCCTAGCAGTAAACTTTAACCCTAAACCTAAGCCCAACACGTTACCCTAATCCTATCCTTTTACCCTAAAACTAACCCCTAAACCTAACCCCTATACCTCACCCTAACTCTAACCCCAATCCTAATTCTAACCATACCCCTTCATAAAACACTAACTCCTAACCGCTAACCCTAACACTAACCAAAAACCCTAATCACTAATCCCTAACCCTAACGCTTAACCTTTACCCTAACCGTTAACCCTCACCCTAAATCTTAACACTGACCCTAACCTTAACCTTTAACTCTAAGCCTAACCCTTAACCCTACAGTAAGGAAGACCCTTAATGCTAATGGGATCCCTTATCCCTAACCCTAACACTACAGCTAAAAATAACCCTAACCTTGGATCCTTAAACCTAACCCCTAACACTTACTTTAACCCCAAACCCTAACCCTAATCCTAAGCATTAAACCTAACCCTATCTCTTAACCCTAACGCTAGCCCTTACACTAACGCCTAGATCTAACCCTAAATCTAACCTACCGCCTAATCCTAACCTAAAGCCCTAATGCTAACACTAACCCTGAACCTTAAACCTACCCGTAACCCTTAACACTAACCCTATCCGTGAACCTAAACCCTGACCTTAACCATTACCCTCACCCAAGCATTTAACCCTGACCCTAACCCTAATCCTTAATGCTAACATTAAAACTAAACCCTAACCCTAAGCCCAACACTTAACCCTAATCCTATCCCTTAACCCTAACCCTAACCCTAACCCTAATGCTAACCCCTAAAGGTAACCCTAACCATGACCAGTAAACCTAACCCTAACCTCTAACACCAACCATAGCACATAACTCTAACCCTAAAACTAACCCTAACCCTAACCCTAAACCCTAACTCTTAACCTTAACCCTAAGCGTTAACTCTCACGCTAACCTTTAATCCTAACCCTAATCCTTTTCTTCAACCCTAGACCTAACACTTAACCCTAACCCTGTACCAAACCCTAACCCCTCATCTTAACCCTAACCGTAAACCTCAACCCTAAACCAAAGTGTAACCGTTAAACCTAAGAGTAACCTTTAACCTTAACCCTAATCCCTAACCCTAAGCCCTCACCCTAACACTAAACTTCATCCTTAACCCTAACCATAATCCTAACCCTAAATCTCATTCTCAGACTTCTTGCTTTCTTAGAGTTTAGAAAGCCTGCAATCCTCCCATGCCATGCGTGAAAGGAGGCTCTACCACTGTGTCCTGCATGAAACCCACGGGCCCATACCCAGAGTATGATAGAGTGGGTTCCCGGGTACAATCCCAGCCCCCTAAACTCCCCCCGCCCGCCTAATGCAGACAGGGCCCGTGCGCTAAGCATAAACAATACCTTTAACAGATAACCCTAACCCTGAACATAACACCCAACCCTGTTCCTATTTCTCCCCTTAACACGTAAACCTCACCGTGCGCCTAACTTCAACCTCTTATCCTAACGTTAATGTATAACCCATTTCCTGAGAACAACCCCTATCCCATAATTCTAACCCTATCTCCTAGTCATCACTGTGACACCTAATCCCTAACCCTAATTCTAAACCGCTAACCCTAACCGTAACCCTACCTACAACCCTAACACTGACAGTAACCCTTACTTATCACCCCAACGCTATGCCTAACAAAAACCCTAACCCTTGACCCTAACCCTTCACCCTAACCCCTAAGCCTTACCCTAACCCTTAACCCTAATCCTAATCCTAACCATTAAACCTAACCCTAGCTCTTAAAGCTAACCCTAAACCTTACCCTCACGACTAGACCTAACCCTGACACTAACCTAACACCTAACCCTAACCAGAACCCCTAAAGCTAACCCTGAACCCTATCCCTAACCCTAGCAGTAAACTTTAACCCTAAACCTAAGCCCAACCTGTAACCCTAATCCTATCCTTTTACCCTAAAACTAACCACTAAACCTAACCCCCATACCTCACCCGTAACTCTAACCCCAATCCTAATTCTAACCATACCCCTTCATAAAACACTAACACCTAACCGCTAACCCTAACACTAACCAAAAACCCTAATCACTAATCCCTAACCCTAACGCTTAACTTTTACCCTAACCATTAACCCTCACCCTAAATCTTAACCCTGACCCTAACCTTAACCTTTAACTCTAAGCCTAACCCTTAACCCTACAGTAAGGAAGACCCTTAATGCTAATGGGATCCCTTATCCATAACCCTAACACTACAGCTAAAAATAACCCTAACCTTTGATCCTTAAACCTAACCCCTAACACTTACTTTAACCCCAAACCCTAACCCTAATCCTAAGCATTAAACCTAACCCTATCTCTTAACCCTAACGCTAGCCCTTACCCTAACGCGTAGATCTAACCCTAAATCTAACGTACCGCCTAATCCTAACCTTAAGCCCTAATGTTAACACTAACCCTGAACCCTAAACCTACCAGTAACCATTAACACTAACCCTAACCGTGAACCTTAACCCTGAACCTAACCATTACCCGCACCCAAGCATTTAACCCTGACCCTAACCCTAATCCTTAATGCTAACCTTAACACTAAACCCTAACCCTAAGCCCAACACTTAACCCTAATCCTATCCCTTAACCCTATCCCTAACCCTAACCCTAATGCTAACCCCTAAACGTAACCCTAACCGTGACCAGTAAACCTAACCCTAACCTCTAACACAAACCATAGCACATAACTCTAACCCTAAAACTAACCCTAAACCTAACCCTAAACCCTAACTCTTAACCTTAACCCTAAGCGTTAACTCTCACGCTAAGCTTTAATGCTAACCCTAATCCTAATCTTCAACCCTAAACCTAACACTTAACCCTAACCCTGTACCAAACCCTAACCCCTCATCTTAACCCTAACCATAAACCTCAACCCTAAACCAAAGTGTAACCGTTAAACCTAAGAGTAACCTTTAACCCTAAACCTATTCCCTAACCCTAAGCCCTCACCCTAACACTAAACTTCATCCTTAACCCTAACCAGAATCCTAACCCTAAATCTAATTCTCAGACTTCTTGCTTTATTAGAGTTTAGAAAGCCTGTAATCCTCCCATGCCATGCGTGAAAGGAGGTTCTACCACTGTGTCCTGCATGAAACCCACGGGCCCATACCCAGAGTATGATAGAGTGGGTTCCCGGGTACAATCCCAGCCCCCTAAACTCCCCCCGCCCGCCTAATGCAGACAGGGCCCGTGCGCTAAGCATAAACAATACCTTTAACAGATAACCCTAACCCTGAACATAACACCCAACCCTGTTCCTATTTCTCCCCTTAACACGTAAACCTCACCGTGCGCCTAACTTTAACCTCTTATCCTAACGTTAATGCATAACCCATTTCCTGAGAACAACCTCATCCCATAATTCTAACCCTATCTCCTAGTCATCACTGTGACACCTAATCCCTAACCCTAATTCTAAACCGCTAACCCTAACCGTAACCCTACCTACAACCCTAACACTGACAGTAACCCTTACTTCTAACCCCAACGCTATGCCTAACAAAAACCCTAACCCTTCACCCTAACCCCTAAGCCTTACCCTAACCCTTAACCCTAATCCTAATCCTAACCATTAAACCTAACCCTAGCTCTTAAAGCTAACCCTAAACCTTACCCTCACGACTACACCTAACCCTGACACTAACCTAACACCTAACCCTAACCAGAACCCCTAAAGCTAACCCTGAACCCTATCCCTAACCCTAGCAGTAAACTTGAACCCTAAACCTAAGCCCAACCCGTAACCCTAATCCTATCCTTTTACCCTAAAACTAACCCCTAAACCTAACCCCTATACCTCACTCTAACTCTAAACCCAATCCTAATTCTAACCATACCCCTTCATAAAACACTAACTCCTAACCGCTAACCCTAACACTAACCAAAAACCCTAATCACTAATCCCTAACCCTAACGCTTAACCTTTACGCTAACCGTTAACCCTCACCCTAAATCTTAACACTGACCCTAACCTTAACCTAATCCTTAATGATAACCCTAACACTAAGCCCTAACAGTAAGCCCAACACTTAACCCTAATCCTATCCCTTAACCCTAACCCTGAAACTAATGCTAACCGCTAAACGTAACCCTAACCGTGACCAGTAAACCTAACCCTAACCTCTAACACAAAGCATAGCACATAACTCTAACCATAAAACTAACCCTAACACTAACCCTAAACCCTAACTCATAACCTTAACCCTAAGCGTTAACTCTCACGCTAACCATTAATCCTAACCCTAATCCTAGTCTTCAACCCTAAACCTAACACTGAACCCTAACCCTGTACCAAATCCTAACCCCTCATCTTAACCCTAACCGTAAACCTCAACCCTAAACCAAAGTGTAACCGTTAAACCTAAGAGTAACATTTAACCCTAACCCTAATCCCTAACACTAAGGCCTCACCCTAACACTAAACTTCATCCTTAACCCTAACCAGAATCCTAACCCTAAATCTAATTCTCAGACTTCTTGCTTTCTTAGAGTTTAGAAAGCCTGCAATCCTCCCATGCCATGCGTGAAAGGAGGCTCTACCACTGTGTCCTGCATGAAACCCATGGGCCCATACCCAGAGTATGATAGAGTGGGTTCCCGGGTACAATCCCTGCCCTCTAAACTCCCCCCGCCCGCCTAATGCAGACAGGGCCCGTGCGCTAAGCATAAACAATACCTTTAACAGATAACCCTAACCCTGAACATAACACCCAACCCTGTTCCTATTTCTCCCACTAACATGTAAACCTCACCGTGCGCCTAACTTTAACCTCTTATCCTAACGTTAATGCATAACCCATTTCCTGAGAACAACCCCTATCCCATAATTCTAACCCTATCTCCTAGTCATCACTGTGACACCTAATCCCTAAACCTAATTCTAAACCGCTAACCCTAACCGTAACCCTACCTACAACCCTAACACTGACAGTAACCCTTACTTCTAAACCCAACGCTATGCCTAACAAAAACCGTAACCCTTGACCCTAACCCTTCACCCTAACCCCTAAGCATTACCCTAACCCTTAACCCTAATCCTAATCCTAACCATTAAACCTAACACTAGCTCTTAAAGCTAACCCTAAACCTTACCCTCACGACTAGACCTAACCCTGACACTAACCTAACACCTAACCCTAACCAGTAACCCTAAAGCTAACCCTGAACCCTATCCCTAACCCTAGCAGTAAACTTTAACCCTAAACCTAAGCCCAACCCGTAACCCTAATCCTATCCTTTTACCCTAAAACTAACCCCTAAACCTAACCCCTATACCTCACCCTAACTCTAACCCCAATCCTAATTCTAACCATACCCCTTCATAAAACACTAACTCCTAACCGCTAACCATAACACTAACCAAAAACCCTAATCACTAAACCCTAACCCTAACGCTTAACCTTTACCCTGACCGTTTACCCTCACCCTAAATCTTAACACTGACCCTAACCTTAACCTTTAACTCTAAGCGTAACCCTTAACCCTACAGTAAGGAAGACCCTTAATGCTAATGGGATCCCTTATCCCTAACCCTAACACTACAGCTAAAAGTAACCCTAACCTTGGATCCTTAAACATAACCCCTAACACTTACTTTAACCCCAAACCCTAACCCTATTCCTAAGCATTAAACCTAACCCTATCTCTTAACCCTAATGCTAGCCCTTACCCTAACGCCTAGATCTAACCCTAAATCTAACCTGCCGCCTAATCCTAACCTTAAGCCCTAATGCTAACACTAACCCTGAACACTAAACCTACCCGTAACCCTTAACACTATCCCTATCCGTGAACCTTAACCCTGACCCTAACCATTACCCGCCTCCAAGCATTTAACCCTGACCCTAACACTAATCCTTAATGCTAATCCTAACACTAAACCCTAACCCTAAGCCCAACACTTAACCCTAATCCTATCCCTTAACCCTAACCCTAACCCTAATGCTAACCCCTAAACGTAACCCTAACCGTGACCAGTAAACCTAACCCTAACATCTAACACAAAGCATAGCACATAACTCTAACCATAAAACTAACCCTAACCCTAAACCTAAACCCTAACTCATAACCTTAACCCTAAGCGTTAACTCTCACGCTAACCATTAATCCTAACCCTAATCCTAGTCTTCAACCCTAAACCTAACACTTAACCCTAACCCTGTACCAAACCCTAACCCCTCATCTTAACCCTAACCGTAAACCTCAACCCTAAACCAAAGTGTAACCGTTAAACCTAAGAGTAACCTTTAACCCTAACCCTAATCCCTAACTCGAAGCCCTCATCCTAACACTAAACTTCATCCTTAACCCTAACCATAATCCTAACCCTAAATCTCATTCTCAGACTTCTTGCTTTCTTAGAGTTTAGAAAGCCTGCAATCCTCCCATGCCATGCGTGAAAGGAGGCTCTACCACTGTGTCCTGCATGAAACCCACGGGCCCATACCCAGAGTATGATAGAGTGGGTTCCCGGGTACAATCCCTGCCCTCTAAACTCCCCCCGCCCGCCTAATGCAGACAGGGCCCGTGCGCTAAGCATAAACAATACCTTTAACAGATAACCCTAACCCTGAACATAACACCCAACCCTGTTCCTATTTCTCCCCTTAACACGTAAACCTCACCCTGCGCCTAACTTTAACCTCTTATCCTAACGTTAATGCATAACCCATTTCCTGAGAACAACCCGTATCCCATAATTCTAACCCTATCTCCTAGTCATCACTGTGACACCTAATTCTAAACAGCTAACCCTAACCGTAACCCTACCTACAACCCTAACACTGACAGTAACCCTTACTTCTAACCCCAACGCTATGCCTAACAAAAACCCTAACGGTTGACCCTAATCCTTCACCCTAACCCCTAAGCCTTACCCTAACCCTTAACCCTAATCCTAATCCTAACCATTAAACCTAACCCTAGCTCTTAAAGCTAACCCTAAACCTTACCCTCACGACTAGACCTAACCCTGACACTAACCTAACACCTAACCCTAACCAGAACCCCTAAAGCTAACCCTGAACCCTATCCCTAACCCTAGCAGTAAACTTTAACCCTAAACCTAAGCCCAACGCGTAACCCTAATCCTATCCTTTTACCCTAAAACTAACCCCTAAACCTAACCCCTATACCTCACCCTAACTCTAACCCCAATCCTAATTCTAACCATACCCCTTCATAAAACACTAACTCCTAACCGCTAACCCTAACACTAACCAAAAACCCTTATCACTAATCCCTAACCCTAACGCTTAACCTTTACCCTAACCGTTAACCCTCACCCTAAATCTTAACACTGACCCTAACCTTAACCTTTAACTCTAAGCCTAACCCTTAACCCTACAGTAAGGAAGACCCTTAATGCTAATGGGATCCCTTATCCCTAACCCTAACACTACAGCTAAAAATAACCCTAACCTTGGATCCTTAAACCTAACCCCTAACACTTACTTTAACCCCAAACCCTAACCCTAATCCTAAGCATTAAACCTAACCCTATCTCTTAACCCTAACGCTAGCCCTTACCCTAACGCCTAGATCTAACCCTAAATCTAACCTACCGCCTAATCTTAACCTTAAACCCTAATGCTAACTCTAACCCTGAACCCTAAACCTACCCGTAACCCTTAACACTAACCCTATCCGTGAACCTTAACCCTGACCCTAACCATTTACTGGACCCAAACATTTAACCCTGACCCTAAACCTAATCCTTAATGCTAACCCTAACACTAAACCCTAACCCTAAGCCCAACACTTATCCCTAATCCTATCCCTTAACCCTAACCCTAACCCTAATGCTACCCCCTAAACGTAACCGTAACCGTGACCAGTAAACCTAACCCTAACCTCTACAACAAACCATAGCCCATAACTCTAACCCTAAAACTAACCCTAACCCTAACCCTAACCCTAAACCCTAACTCTTAACCTTAACACTAAGCGTTAACTCTCACGCTAACCTTTAATCCTAACCCTAATCCTAATCTTCAACCCTAAACCTAACACTTAACCCTAACCCTGTACCAAACCCTAACCCCTCATCTTAACCCTAACCGTAAACCTCAACCCTAAACCAAAGTGTAACCGTTAAACCTAAGAGTAACCTTTAACCCTAACCCTAATCCCTAACCCTAAGCCCTCACCCTAACACTAAACTTCATCCTTAACCCTAACCAGAATCCTAACCCTAAATCTAATTCTCAGACTTCTCGCTTCCTTAGAGTTTAGAAAGCCTGCAATCCTCCCATGCCATGCTTGAAAGGAGGCTGTACCACTGTGTCCTGCATGAAACCCACGGGCCCATACCCAGAGTATGATAGAGTGGGTTCCCGGGTACAATCCCAGCCCCCTAAACTCCCCCCGCCCGCCTAATGCAGACAGGGCCCGTGCGCTAAGCATAAACAATACCTTTAACAGATAACCCTAACCCTGAACATAACACCCAACCCTGTTCCTATTTCTCCCCTTAACACGTAAACCTCACCGTGCGCCTAACTTTAACCTCTTATCCTAACGTTAATGCATAACCCATTTCCGGAGAACAGCCCCTATCCCATAATTCTAACCCTATCTCCTAGTCATCACTGTGACACCTAATCCCTAAACCTAATTCTAAACCGCTAACCCTAACCCTAACCCTACCTACAACCCTAACACTGACAGTAACCCTTACTTCTAACCCCAACGCTACGCCTAACAAAAACCCTAACCCTTGACCCTAACCCTTCACCCTAACCCCTAAGCCTTACCCTAACCCTTAACCCTAATCCTAATCCTAACCATTAAACCTAACCCTAGCTCTTAAAGCTAACCCTAAACCTTACCCTCACGACTAGACCTAACCCTGACACTAACCTAACACCTAACCCTAACCAGAACCCCTAAAGCTAACCCTGAACCCTATCCCTAACCCTAGCAGTAAACTTTCACCCTAAACCTAAGCCCAACCCGTAAGCCTAATCCTATCCTTTTACCCTAAAACTAACCCCTAAACCTAACCCCTATACCTCACCCTAACTCTAACCCCAATCCTAATTCTAACCATACCCCTTCATAAAACACTAACTCCTAACCGCTAACCCTAACACTAACCAAAATCCCTAATCACTAATCCCTAACCCTAACGCTTAACCTTTACCCTGACCGTTAACCCTCACCCTAAATCTTAACACTGACCCTAACCTTAACCTTTAACTCTAAGCCTAACCCTTAACCCTACAGTAAGGAACACCCTTAATGCTAATGGGATCCCTTATCCCTAACCCTAACACTACAGCTAAAAATAACCCTAACCTTTGATCCTTAAAACAAACCCCTAACACTTACTTTAACCACAAACCCTAACCCTAATCCTAAGCATTAAACCTAAACCTATCTCTTAACCCTAACGCTAGCCCTTACCCTAACGCCTAGATCTAACCCTAAATCTAACCTACCGCCGAATCTTAACCTTAAGCCCTAATGCTAACTCTAACCCTGAACCCTAAACCTCCCCGTAACCCTTAACACTAACCCTATCCGTGAGCCTTAACCCTGACCCTAACCATTTACCTGACCCAAACATTTAACTCTGACCCTGAACCAAATCCTTAATGCTAACCCTAACACTAAACCCTAACCCTAAGCCCAACACTTATCCGTAATCCTATCCCTTAACCCTAACCCTAACCCTAATGCTACCCCCTAAACGTAACCCTAACCGTGACCAGTAAACCTAACCCTAACCTCTACAACAAACCATAGCACATAACTCTAACCCTAAAACTAACCCTAACCCTAACCCTAACCCTAAACCCAAACTCTTAACGTTAACCCTAAGCGTTAACTCTCACGCTAACCTTTAATCCTAACCCTAATCCTAATCTTCAACCCTAAACCTAACACTTAACCCTAACCCTGTACCAAACCCTAACCCCTCATCTTAACCCTAACCTTAAACCTCAACCCTAAACCAAAGTGTAACCGTTAAACCTAAGAGTAAACTTTAACCCTAACCCTAATCCCTAACCCTAAGCCCTCACCCTAACACTAAACTTCATTCTTAAGCCTAACCATAATCCTAACCCTAAATCTAATTCTCAGACTTCTCGCTTCCTTAGGGTTTAGAAAGCCTGCAATCCTCCCATGCCATGCCTGAAAGGAGGCTCTACCACTGTGTCCTGCATGAAACCCACGGGCCCATACCCAGAGTATGATAGAGTGGGTTCCCGGGTACAATCCCAGCCCCCTAAACTCCCCCCGCCCGCCTAATGCAGACAGGGCCCGTGCGCTAAGCATAAACAATACCTTTAACAGATAACCCTAACCCTGAACATAACACCCAACCCTGTTCCTATTTCTCCCCTTAAGACGTAAACCTCACCGTGCGCCTAACTTTAACCTCTTATCCTAACGTTAATGCATAACCCATTTCCTGAGAACAACCCCTATCCCATAATTCTAACCCTATCTCCTAGTCATCACTGTGACACCTAATCCCTAACACTAATTCTAAACCGCTAACCCTAACCGTAACCCTACCTCCAACCCTAACACTGACAGTAACCCTTACTTCTAACCCCAACGCTATGCCTAACAAAAACCCTAATCCTTGAACCTAACCCTTCACCCTAACCCCTAAGCCTTACCCTAACCCTTAACCCTAATCCTAATCCTAACCATTAAACATAACCCTAGCTCTTAAAGCGAACCCTAAACCTTACCCTCACGACTAGACCTAACCCTGACACTAACCTAACACCTAACCCTAACCAGAGCCCCTAAAGCTAACCCTGAACCCTATACCTAACCCCAGCAGTAAACTTTAACCCTAAACTTAAGCCCAACCCGTAACCCTAATCCTATCCTTTTACCCTAAAACTAACCCCTAAGCCTAACCCCTATACCTCACTCTAACTCTAACCCTAATCCTAATTCTAACCATACCCCTTCATAAAACACTAACTCCTAACCGCTAAACCTAACACTAACCAAAAACCCTAATCACTAATCCCTAACCCTAACGCTTAACCTTTACCCTAACCGTTAACCCTCACCCTAAATCTTAACACTGACCTTAACCTTAACCTTTAACTCTAAGCCTAACCCTTAACCCTACAGTAAGGAAGACCCTTAATGCTAATGGGATCCCTTATCCCTAACCCTAACACTACAGCTAAAAATAACCCTAACCTTGGATCCTTAAACCTAACCCCTAACACTTACTTTAACCCCAAACCCTAACCCTAATCCTAAGCATTAAACCTAACCCTATCTCTTAACCCTAACGCTAGCCCTTACCCTAACGCCTAGATCTAACCCTAAATCTAACCTACCGCCTAATCCTAACCTTAAGCCCTAATGCTATCACTAACCCTGAACCCTCAACCTACCCGTAACCCTTAACACTAACCCTATCCGTGAACCTTAACCCTGACCCTAACCATTACCCGCACCCAAGCATTTAACCCTGACCCTAACCCTAATCCTTAATGCTAACCTTAACACTAAACCCTAACCCTAAGCCCAACACTTAACCCTAATCCTATCCCTTAACCCTAACCCTAACCCTAATGCTACCCCCTAAACGTAACCCTAACCGTGACCAGTAAACCTAACCCTAACCTCTAACACAAACCATAGCACATAACTCTAACCCTAAAACTAACCCTAACCCTAACCCTAACCCTAAACCCTAACTCTTAACCTTAACCCTAAGCGTTAACTCTCACGCTAACCTTTAATCCTAACCCTAATCCTAATCTTCAACCCTAAACCTAACACTTAACCCTAACCCTGTACCAAACCCTAACCCCTCATCTTAACCCTAACCGTAAACCTCAACCCTAAACCAAAGTGTAACCGTTAAACCTAAGAGTAACCTTTAACCCTAACCGTGATCCCTAACCCTAAGCCCTCACCCTAACACTAAACTTCATCCTTAACCCTAAGCATAATCCTAACCCTAAATCTAATTCTCAGACTTCTTGCTTTCCTTTTTTTTTTTTATTTTTTTTTTCAATTTAATTTTACAGAATCAAAGAGTCTAACAGTATATCTTGTTATATACAGTATGTCCTCATAATGTATACATTATTTCTTGTACAATAATATGAAATAATATGGGAAATATTCATGATAAATTATTAAGTGAACAGTGCAAGTTAAAAACAATAGTTTCATATTTTTTCCCCACCCCCCCTTTTCCGAGTCAGCACCTTCAAGTGTTACCACTCCCCAAACGGTGCGCAATGCACTCATTGTGTAGGCATACCCCCATCCCCTCCCCCACCCCCACCTCAGTCTGATGTCCAATTGGTGTCATTCCCAGATTTGTATTTAGGTGATGATCAGGGAAACCAATTTTCTGGTGAGTACATGTGATGCTTGTTTTTCCATTCTTGGGATACTTCACTTAATATAATGGGTTCCAACTCTCTCCAGGAGAACCATAGAGATGTCGTATCTTCATCATTCCTTATAGCTGAGTAATATTCCATGGTATACATATACCACAGTTTACTAATCCAATCATGTATTGATGGGCATTTGGGTTGTTTCCACATCTTTGCTATTGTGAATTGTGCTGCTATAAACATTTGGGTACACGTGCCTTTGTTACAGAATGACCTTTTTTCCTTTGGGTATATGCCCAATAATGGGATTGCTGGGTCAAATGGCAGGTCTACTTGAATCTGTTTAAGATACCTCCATAATGCTTTCCACAGGGGTTGCACTAGTTTGCAGTCCCACCAGCAGTGAATTAGTGTTCCTGTCTCTCCACACCCACGCCAACATGTGTTGTTTTGGGTTTTTTTGATAAAGGCCATTCTCACTGGGGTTAAGTGATATCTCATTGTGGTTTTGATTTGCATTTCCCTGATGATTAGAGATGTTGAACACTTTTTCATATGTTTGTTAGCCATTTTTATATCTTCTTTTGAAAAATTTCTATTCATGTCCTTTGCCCACTTTTTGATAGGGTTGCTTGATTTTTTCTTGCTGATTTTCCTGAGTTCTAAATAGATTCTTGTTATCAGTCCTTTATCTGATGTGTAGTATGCAAAAATTTTTTCCCATTCTGTAGGTGGTCTGTTTATTCTCTGGACTGTTTCTTTGGCTGTGCAGAAGCTTTTTAATTTAATCATGTCCCATTCATTTATTTTTGTTGCTGCTGTGATTGCCTTGGGGGTCTTCTTCATAAATTCTTTGCCTAGGCCAATGTCTGTAAGAGTCTTTCCTACATTTTCTTCTAGAATTCTGATTGTATCACGCCTAAGGTTTAAGTCTGTTATCCACCGTGATTTGATTTTTGTGAGAGGTGAAAGCTGTGGGTCCTGTTTCAGTCTTCTGCAAGTGGCTAACCAATTCTCCCAGCACCATTTGTTGAATAGGGATTCTTGTCCCCAGAGTATATTCTTTCCCGCTTTGTCAAAAATTAGGTGACTATATGAGGATGGTTCTATATTTGGATTTTCTGTTGTGTTCCACTGGTCTGTGTCCCTGCACTTGTGCCAATACCAGGCTGTTTTAAGAACCACGGCCTTGTAGTATAGTTTGAGGTCTGGCAAATTAATACCTCCCATTTTGTTTTTATTGCTTAAAATTGCTTTTGCTATACGGGGTCTTCTTTGATTCCATACAAAGTGTATAATTATTTTCT
Source organism: Eulemur rufifrons (assembly GCF_041146395.1). Classification (NCBI taxonomy): domain Eukaryota; kingdom Metazoa; phylum Chordata; class Mammalia; order Primates; family Lemuridae; genus Eulemur; species Eulemur rufifrons. Next base: position 1,034,116 of record NW_027182820.1, on the reverse strand, counting down.
CTATGTCTGTAAAGAATGATGTTGGTAATTTAATAGGGATTGCATTGAATTTGTAGATCACTTTGGGTAGTATAGACATTTTAACAATGTTGATTCTTCCGATCCACGAGCATGGTATATTTTTCCATCTATTTGCAAGTTCTGCTATTTCTTTTCTGAGTGTTTCATAGTTTTCCTTATAGAGGTCCTTTACCTCTTTAGTTAGATATATACCTAGATATTTTATTTTCTTTGTTGCTATTTTGAAGGGTATTGAGTCTTTAATTTGGTTTTCCGATTGACTGTTATTGGCATATATAAATGCCTCTGATTTGTGTATATTAATTTTGTAGCCTGAGACTTTGCTGTATTCGTTAATCAATTCCAGGAGTCTCTTGGTTGAATCCTGGGGGTTTTCCAGATATAACATCATATCATCAGCAAAAAGTGAGAGTTTGATCTCTTCCTTCCCTATTTGGACTCCCTTGATCCTGCTCTCTTGCCTGATAGCTCTCGCAAGGACTTCCAATACTATGTTGAAAAGTAATGGAGACAATGGGCAGCCCTGTCTGGTTCCAGTTCTAAGTGGGAGTGCTTTCAGTTTTTTCCCATTCAGTATGATGTTGGCTGTGGGTTTGTCATATATGGCTTGTATCATTTTTAGGTAGGTTCCATCAATGCCTATTTTGTTAAGCGTTTTTATCATAAAAGGGTGTTGAATTTTGTCAAATGCTTTTTCTGCATCTAATGAGAGTATCATATGATTTTTGTTTTTGCTTCTATTTATGTGGTGAATTACATTGATAGATTTACGTATGTTGAACCACCCCTGCATCTCTGGGATGAAGCCCACTTGGTCGTGGTGGATTACTTTTTTGATAAGTACTTGGATTCGATTTGCTAGTATTTTATTGAAAATTTTTGCATCTATATTCATGAGGGAAATTGGTCTGTAGTTCTCTATTTTTGTTGTGTCCTTTCCAGGTTTTGGTATTAATGTTATATTGGCTTGGTAGAACGTGTTGGGGAGAACTCCATCCTTCTCAATATTGGAGAATAGTTTATGTAGGATGGGCACCAGTTCTTCTTTGTATGTATGGTAAAATTCAGGTGTGAACCCATCTGGACCAGGGCTTTTCTTTTTGGGAAGGTTTTTTATTGCTGTTTCGATTTCAGTTCTTGATATTGGTCTGTTCAGGTACTCTATTTCTTCCTGGTTGAGCCTGGGAAGACTATGTGTCTCTAAAAATTTGTCCATTTCCTCCACGTTCTCCAGTTTGTGTGCATAAAGATTTTTGTAGAATTCATAGATGATATCTTGTATCTCTGTAGCATCGGTTGTGATTTCTCCTTTCATGTTCCTAATGGAGGTTATTAGAGATTTTACTTTTGTGCTCTTGGTTAGTCTAGCCAGAGGTGTGTCTATTTTGTTTATCTTTTCAAAGAACCAACTTTTTGTTTTATTAATTTCCCTTATAGTTTCTTTGTTGTCCTTTTCATTTAGTTCTGATTTGATCTTAGTAATTTCTTGCCTTCTGCTGGGTTTGGGATCGTTCTGTTCTTCTTTCTCCAGTTCTTTGAGTCTATTCGTTAGGTTGTCTATTTGCATGTTTTCTGTCTTTTTGATATAGGCATTTATGGATATGAATTTTCCTCTCAGGACTGCTTTAGCTGCATCCCATAGATTTTGATAAGTTGTATCTCTATTGTCATTTAATTCAAAGAAATTTTTGATTTCCATCTTGATTTCTTCTTTTATAGAATAATTATTCAGGAGAAGGTTATTTAGCTTCCATGACTTTGAGTAAGAGTGAGGGTTTCTGTTTGTGATCATTGTTACTTTTATTCCGCTGTGATCTGAGAAGATGCATGGTATAATTTCTATTTTTTTGAATTTTTGAAGACATGATTTATGTCCTAGGACATGGTCAATCTTAGAGAATGTCCTGTGAGCTGATGAGAAGAATGTATATTCTGTGGACTTTGGGTAGAATGTCCTATAGATGTCAGCCATGCCCATTTGTTCTAGCATTCTATTTAGGTCCATTATGTCTTTGTTTATTTTCTGTTTAGAGGATCTGTCCTGTACTGTCAGTGGGGTGTTAAAGTCTCCAGCTATTACAGTATTATTATCTATCATCTGGTTCAGATCTAGTAGGGTTTGCTTTATGAATCTAGGTGCACCTAGGTTGGGTGCATATATATTGAGTATAGTCATGGCTTCTTGTTGAATTGTGCCCTTGACCAGTATGTAGTAGCCATTTTTGTCTTTAATTATTTTTGTTGGTTTGAAAGCTAAGTTATTGGAAATTAAGATTGCCACACCAGCTTTCTTTTCGTTACCGTTTGCATGAAATACCGATTTCCATCCTTTTACTTTCAGTCTAAATGCATCTTTGCTCTTTAGGTGGGTTTCTTGGAGACAGCAGATACTTGGCTTGTGCTTTTTTATCCATTGGGACAGTCTATGTCTCTTGAGCGGGGAATTCAAGCCATTCACATTTATTGAGAAAACTGATAAGTGAGACGGTTTTTTGTTCAGCTTGTTGGGTAGAACTTCATTGCGATGTTTTCTCTCCTGAGCCATTGTGGTATCTGGAATTTGATCTTTAGCTCTTGAGTAGTTTTACATTCGTGGATCTTTCTTGTGCTGATCCGTGTGTAACTGTCTTTTGAGTACTTCTTGCAGGGCTGGTCTTGTCTTGGTGAATTCCTTCAACCTTTGTTTATCTGAGAATGTCTTGTTTTCTCCTTCGTATAGAAAACTTAGCTTAGCTGGGTACAAGATTCTAGGCTGGGCATTATTCTGTTTCAGAAGCGTGAAAATGGGGCCCCAACCTCTTCTTGCTTGTAAGGTTTCAGCTGAGAAATCTGGCGTAATTCTGATGGGTTTTCCTTTGTAAGTTACCTGTTTCTTTCTCCTTACAGCTCGGAGAAGGGACTCTTTAGTGGATATTTTGGTCAGCCTGATGACTACGTGGCGTGGTGTTTTCCTATTTGCTATGAATCTCCCAGGGGTCCTTTGAGCTTCTTGAATCTGTATGTCTAGAGTATTGGCAAGGCCTGGAAAATTTTCCTCGATTATGTCTTCAAATAGCTTGTCCAACCCTTGCTTATTATCTTCTTCGCCCTCAGGAATGCCAATAACTCTCAAGTTAGGTTTCTTCACATAATCCCACATTTCTTGAAGACTCAGATCATTTCTCTTACTTTTTTGATCTATCTCTGTGACTGACTTATTCAGTTGGAAGGAGTTGTCTTCAATTTCTGAGATTCTTTCCTCTGTTTGATCTACCCTGCTTTTGAGACTTTCCACAGTGTTTTGTAGCTCTCTGAGTGAATTCTTCATTTCTAGGAGTTCAGTTTGGTTTTTCTTCAATATTTCAATTTCTTTAGTGAATTTTTCCTCCAAATCCTGTATTTTTTTTGCATTTTCCTTGTGTTGTCTGTCCATTGATTCTTGTATATTATTCAGCTTGTTTATGATCCATAATTGGAATTCTTCCTGTGACATGTTGGTGTTTTGAGTCTGGTTTGTGTCAAATGGTTGAGAGCCGGTATTTCTCTTTGGGGGTGAGCTTTCTGTTTGATTCTTTGTGCTGCCTGTGTTTTTTCGCTGGGCCCTTCCCATCTAGATTGATCGTTGGATCTTTACTTATAGATTTAGTCTGGTTAACAGCACTCTCTGTGCTCTATTCTTAGGCTGTGGAGCAGTCTATGTATATTGCTTCCTTTGGCAAGAGGGGAAGACTGTTGTGAATTGTTTAGAAATTTTTCTATTTCAGTTGGGGGACTGCTTCTGATGGGTCCATTCCTAGAGGATTGGAGTGATCCAAGACTGCTTTGGTGAGTTAGGACACTGTGTTGTAGTCTTTCAGAGGGCAGGTAGGGTCCACACTAGTAGTGGACCAAAATTCTCTTTGTTTGTTTGTTTCCCTTTGGTTCTTCCTCTATAGGGGTGGTTTCTGTCTCTATCTGCAGGAAAGTTACTAGCTGTGGGGAGTGGATGGTGCCCTCGCTCGCTCAGCGCCCCATTTGCCGCAACTCCCACAGGCAAAAGTCTGCCTTGGCCCAATGTCCCCAGGGACCAGGCTCCACACTCTCACTTCTGGAGAAGTAGTCAATGTTTAGACGTGGGTGGGGACCCTATATAAGGTCTGTGGACCAGGGGAGGGGGCCGTCCAGGGAGCCTCTTGGCACCCTATTGCTCCGCAGTGACTTGGCTGTGGGCCCCAAGATGGCTATTGCGCGCCCGCAGATCGCCGGCGTTGGGAGTGACTACTCAGGTTCCAGTATGTACCAGAGCCAGGGGCCTGGCCCGTTCCCAAGCTCACCGTGGGTTTCCAGTTAGAAGGCAAAAAGAGAGAAGAAATAAGGAAAAAGAAAAAAGAAAAGAAAAGAAAAAAAGAAAAAAAGAAAAAAAAAAGGGAAGTGAAAAGAAAGAACAGAAGGAGAAGAAAAAGAAAGAGAAAAGAAAAGGAGAAGAGAAGAGGGAAAAAAAGGAAAGAGAAAAGAAAAAACAAAACAACAACAACAACAAAAAAAAAAACAAAAGAAGCAAAATAAAACAAAACAAAACAAAGGAAAAACAAAAACCAAACTAACAAATAACACAAAGAGACCTAACCCAGAAACAGCGAAAACACAAACACAAAAGAACAAAAACAGAGCTACACAGCACTACAGCGCATCACTAAACGAAGGGATACACAATTCTGAAGTATATAGTTCAGCGGCTCAATGATTGTGTTTTTGCGCCTTAGCGCAGCTCCGCCCCTTCACGCCCGCTCCGTTGATTCCGGAGCGGCAACTCAATGTTTATTTTACGTCTTAGCGCAGCTCCGCCCCTTCACGCCGAGTGCGGCCGGCGGAGATGGCGCGGGCCCAGAGACCAGCGGGGGGCGCCGGGGAGAGAGAGCCGCTGGGCACCTTATGGCTCCCGAGCAGTTCCGCCTTTGCTTTCAAGATGGCGCCCGCAGCGCTCCGGGGTCGGAGGGGGACCGGCTCCCCGGCAGGCAGAGACCAGGGACCACCGCTGCCGGGGTGTTTGGCGGGCAAAGCCGCCGGGGGCCACCGGCTGAAGAAACACCGACAAAAGTAGCGCAGAGGTACAGCGCAATTCGCTGATCGGGGATTGTTCGTGCCCCTCCCCCCGGCACAGGTCCGTCCCTTCTCGCCAAGGACTGTCTCAGCCGAGACTTCCCAGGTTCCAAGCTATTCTCCCGAAAAAGCCTCCTGTCTGCAATGCCCTACGTCTCGCTCGGTGATTCTGCTCTGGCTTGCGAGGGGGTCTCCAAGCAATTGGGGGTGGAGGTCAGTGAGGAGCGAAAGCCGCTTTTCCTAAAGACTGCCCCTGCCCCACCTGGGGGCGGGCGCAGCCGCCTGCGCTCCGCTGGCTACTGTCTGTTCCGCGCCTTCCGCAGAGTTCCGCGATCTTAATTTCTGTTCACCTCAGACCTCACTTGCTCTGTTTGTCCCACGCTGATTCTCCGTGGATTCACACCGCTGTTCCTGTGTGGGAGCGGTCCTCTAGCGTTGTGGCAGGTCCGGATCCACGGTTCCTCGCCGGGGCGCAGATCCGAGCAGTCACCGCCACTCCGCCAACTTCGCTTGCTTTCTTAGAGTTTAGAAAGCCTGCAATCCTCCCATGCCATGCATGAAAGGAGGCTCTACCACTGTGTCCTGCATGAAACCCATGGGCCCATACCCAGAGAATGATAGAGTGGGTTCCCGGGTACAATCCCAGCCCCCTAAACTCCCCCCGCTCGCCTAATGCAGACAGGGCCCGTGCGCTAAGCATAAACAATACCTTTAACAGATAAGCCTAACCCTGAACACAACACCCAACCCTGTTCCTATTTCTCCCCTTAACACGTAAACCTCACCGTGCGCCTAACTTTAACCTCTTATCCTAACGTTAATGCATAACCCATTTCCTGAGAACAACCCCTATCCCATAATTCTAACCCTATCTCCTAGTCATCACTGTGACACCTAGTTCTAAACCGCTAACCCTAACCGTAACCCTACCTACAACCCTAACACTGACAGTAACCCTTACTTCTAACCCCAACGCTATGCCTAACAAAAACCCAACCCTTGACCCTAACCCTTCACCCTAAACCCTAAGCCTTACCCTAACCCTTAACCCTAATCCTAATCCTAACCATTAAACCTAACCCTAGCTCTTAAAGCTAACCCTAAACCTTACCCTCACGACTAGACCTAACCCTGACACTAACCTAACACCTAACCCTAACCAGAACCCCTAAAGCTAACCCTGAACCCTATCCCTAACCCTAGCCGTAAACTTTAACCCTAAACCTAAGCCCAACCCGTAACCCTAATCCTATCCTTTTACCCTAAAACTAACCCCTAAACCTAACCCCTATACCTCACCCTAACTCTAACCCCAATCCTAATTCTAACCATACCCCTTCATAAAACACTAACTCCTAACTGCTAACCCTAACACTAACCAAAAACCCTAATCACTAATCCCTAACCCTAACGCTTAACCTATACCCTAACCGTTAACCCTCACCCTAATTCTTAACACGGACCCTAACCTTAACCTTTAACTCTAAGCCTAACACTTAACCCTACAGTAAGGAAGACCCTTAATGCTAATGGGATCCCTTATCCCTAACCCTAACACTACAGCTAAAAATAACCCTAACCTTGGATCCTTAAACCTAACCCCTAACACTTACTTTAACCCCAAACCCTAACCCTAATCCTAAGCATTAAACCTAACCCTATCTCTTAACCCTAACGCTAGCCCTTACCCTAACGCCAAGATCTAACCCTAAATCTAACTTACCGCCTAATCCTAACTTTAAGCCCTAATGCTAACACTAACCCTGAACCCTAAACCTACCCGTAACCCTTAACACTAACCCTATCCGTGAACCTTAACCCTGACCCTAACCATTACCCGCACCCAAACATTTAACCCTGACCCTAACCCTAATCCTTAATGCTAATCCTAACACTAAACCCTAACCCTAAGCCCAACACTTAACCCTAATCCTATCCCTTAACCCTAACCCTAACCCTAACCCTAATGCTAACCTCTAAACGTAACCCTAACCGTGACCAGTAAACCTAACCCTAACCTCTAACACAAACCATAGCACATAACTCTAACCCTAAAACTAACCCTAAACCTAACCCTAAACCCTAACTCTTAACCTTAACCCTAAGCGTTAACTCTCACGCTAACCTTTAATCCTAACCCTAATCCTAATCTTCAACCCTAAACCTAACACTTAACCCTAACCCTGTACCAAACCCTAACCCCTCATCTTAACCCTAACCGTAAACCTCAACCCTAAACCAAAGTGTAACCGTTAAACCTAAGAGTAATCTTTAACCCTAACCCTAATCCCTAACCCTAAGCCCTCACCCTAACACTAAACTTCATCCTTAACCCTAACCATAATCCTAACCCTAAATCTAATTCTCAGACTTCTTGCTTTCTTAGAGTTTAGAAAGCCTGCAATCCTCCCATGCCATGCGTGAAAGGAGGCTCTACCACTGTGTCCTGCATGAAACCCACGGACCCATACCCAGAGTATGATAGAGTGGATTCCCGGGTACAATCGCAGCCCCCTAAACTCCCCCCGCCCGCCTAATGCAGACAGGGCCCGTGCGCTAAGCATAAACAATACCTTTAACAGATAACCCTAACGCTGAACATAACACCCAACCCTGTTCCTATTTCTCCCCTTAACACGTAAACCTGACCGTGCGCCTAACTTTAACCTCTTATCCTAACGTTAATGCATAACCCATTTCCTGAGAACAACCCCTATCCCATAATTCTAACCCTATCTCCTAGTCATCATTGTGACACCTAATCCCTAACCCTAATTCTAAACCGCTAACCCTAACCGTAACCCTACCTACAACCCTAACACTGACAGTAACCCTTACTTCTAACCCCAACGCTATGCCTAACAAAAACCCTAACCCTTGACCCTAACCCTTCACCCTAATCCCTAAGCCTTACCCTAACCCTTAACCCTAATCCTAATCGTAACCATTAAAGCTAACCCTAGTTCTTAAAGCTAACCCTAAACCTTACCCTCACGACTAGACCTAACCCTGACACTAACCTAACACCTAACCCTAACCAGAACCCCTAAAGCTAACCCTGAACCCTATCCCTAACCCTAGCAGTAAACTTTAACCCTAAACCTAAGCCCAACCCGTAACCCTAATCCTATCCTTTTACCCTAAAACTAACCCCTAAAGCTAACCCCTATACCTCACCCTAACTCTAACCCCAATGCTAATTCTAACCATACCTCTTCATAAAACACTAACTCCTAACCGCTAACCCTAACACTAACCAAAATCCCTAATCACTAATCCCTAACCCTAACGCTTAACCTTTACCCTAACCGTTAACCCTCACCCTAAATCTTAACACTGACCCTAACTTTAACCTTTAACTCTAAGCCTAACTCTTAACCCTACAGTAAGGAAGACCCTTAATGCTAATGGGATCCCTTATCCCTAACCCTAACACTACAGCTAAAAATAACCCTAACCTTGGATCCTTAAACCTAACCCCTAACACTTACTTTAACCCCAAACCCTAACCCTAATCCTAAGCATTAAACCTAACCCTATCTCTTAACCCTAACGCTAGCCCTTACACTAACACCTAGATCTCACCTTCAATCTAACCTACCGCCTAATCCTAATCTTAAGCCCTAATGCTAACACTAACCCTGAACCCTAAACCTACCCGTAACCCTTAACACTAACCCTATCCGTGAACCTTAACCCTGACCCTAACCATTACCCGCACCCAAACATTTAACCCTGACCCTAACCCTAATCCTTAATGCTAATCCTAACACTAAACCCTAACCCTAAGCCCAACACTTAACCCTAATCCTATCCCTTAACCCTAACCCTAACCCTAACCCTAATGCTAACCTCTAAACGTAACCCTAACCGTGACCAGTAAACCTAACCCTAACCTCTAACACAAACCATAGCACATAACTCTAACCCTAAAACTAACCCTAAACCTAACCCTAAACCCTAACTCTTAACCTTAACCCTAAGCGTTAACTCTCACGCTAACCTTTAATCCTAACCCTAATCCTAATCTTCAACCCTAAACCTAACACTTAACCCTAACCCTGTACCAAACCCTAACCCCTCATCTTAACCCTAACCGTAAACCTCAACCCTAAACCAAAGTGTAACCGTTAAACCTAAGAGTAATCTTTAACCCTAACCCTAATCCCTAACCCTAAGCCCTCACCCTAACACTAAACTTCATCCTTAACCCTAACCATAATCCTAACCCTAAATCTAATTCTCAGACTTCTTGCTTTCTTAGAGTTTAGAAAGCCTGCAATCCTCCCATGCCATGCGTGAAAGGAGGCTCTACCACTGTGTCCTGCATGAAACCCACGGACCCATACCCAGAGTATGATAGAGTGGATTCCCGGGTACAATCGCAGCCCCCTAAACTCCCCCCGCCCGCCTAATGCAGACAGGGCCCGTGCGCTAAGCATAAACAATACCTTTAACAGATAACCCTAACGCTGAACATAACACCCAACCCTGTTCCTATTTCTCCCCTTAACACGTAAACCTGACCGTGCGCCTAACTTTAACCTCTTATCCTAACGTTAATGCATAAACCATTTCCTGAGAACAACCCCTATCCCATAATTCTAACCCTATCTCCTAGTCATCATTGTGACACCTAATCCCTAACCCTAATTCTAAACCGCTAACCCTAACCGTAACCCTACCTACAACCCTAACACTGACAGTAACCCTTACTTCTAACCCCAACGCTATGCCTAACAAAAACCCTAACCCTTGACCCTAACCCTTCACCCTAATCCCTAAGCCTTACCCTAACCCTTAACCCTAATCCTAATCGTAACCATTAAAGCTAACCCTAGTTCTTAAAGCTAACCCTAAACCTTACCCTCACGACTAGACCTAACCCTGACACTAACCTAACACCTAACCCTAACCAGAACCCCTAAAGCTAACCCTGAACCCTATCCCTAACCCTAGCAGTAAACTTTAACCCTAAACCTAAGCCCAACCCGTAACCCTAATCCTATCCTTTTACCCTAAAACTAACCCCTAAAGCTAACCCCTATACCTCACCCTAACTCTAACCCCAATGCTAATTCTAACCATACCTCTTCATAAAACACTAACTCCTAACCGCTAACCCTAACACTAACCAAAATCCCTAATCACTAATCCCTAACCCTAACGCTTAACCTTTACCCTAACCGTTAACCCTCACCCTAAATCTTAACACTGACCCTAACTTTAACCTTTAACTCTAAGCCTAACTCTTAACCCTACAGTAAGGAAGACCCTTAATGCTAATGGGATCCCTTATCCCTAACCCTAACACTACAGCTAAAAATAACCCTAACCTTGGATCCTTAAACCTAACCCCTAACACTTACTTTAACCCCAAACCCTAACCCTAATCCTAAGCATTAAACCTAACCCTATCTCTTAACCCTAACGCTAGCCCTTACACTAACACCTAGATCTCACCTTCAATCTAACCTACCGCCTAATCCTAATCTTAAGCCCTAATGCTAACACTAACCCTGAACCCTAAACCTACCCGTAACCCTTAACACTAACCCTATCCGTGAGCCTTAACCCTGACCCTAACCGTTACACGCACCCAAGCATTTAACCCTGACACTAACCCTAATCCTTAATGCTAACCCTAACACTAAACCCTAACCCTAAGCCCAACACTTATCCCTAATCCTATCCCTTAACCCTAACCGTAACCCTAATACTACCCCCTAAACGTAACCCTAACCGTGACCAGTAAACCTAACCATAACCTCTAACACAAACCATAGCACATAACTCTAACCCTAAAACTAACCCTAACCCTAACCCTAACCCTAAACCCTAACTCTTAACCTTAACCCTAAGCGTTAACTCTCACGCTAACCTTTAATCCTAACCCTAATCCTAATCTTCAACCCTAAACCTAACACTTAACCCTAACCCTGTACCAAACCCTAACACCTCATCTTAACCCTAACCGTAAACCTCAACCCTAAACCAAAGTGTAACCGTTAAACCTACGAGTAATATTTAATCCTAACCCTATTCCCTAACCCTAAGCCCTCAACCTAATACTAAACTTCATCCTTAACCCTAACCAGAATCCTAACCCTAAATCTAATTCTCAGACTTCTTGCTTTCTTAGAGTTTAGAAAGCCTGCAATCCTCCCATGCCATGCGTGAAAAGAGGCTCTACCACTGTGTCCTGCATGAAACCCACGGGCCCATACCCAGAGTATGATAGAGTGGGTTCCCGGGTACAAACCCAGCCCCCTAAACTCCCCCCGCCCGCCTAATGCAGACAGGGCCCGTGCGCTAAGCATAAACAATACCTTTAACAGATAACCCTAACCCTGAACATAACACCCAACCCTGTTCCTATTTCTCCCCTTAACACGTAAACCTCACCGTGCGCCTAACTTTAACTTCTTATCCTACGTTAATGCATAACCCGTTTCCTGAGAACAACCCCTATCCCATAATTCTAACCCTATCTCCTAGTCATCACTGTGACACCTAATCCCTAACCCTAATTCTAAACCGCTAACCCTAACCGTAACCCTACCTACAACCCTAACACTGACAGTAACACTTACTACTAACACCAACGCTATGCCTAACAAAAACCCTAACCCTTGACCCTAACCCTTCACCCTAACCCTTCCCCCTAACCCCTAAGCCTTACCCTAACCCTTAACCCTAATCCTAATCCTAACCATTAAACCTAACCCTAGCTCTTAAAGCTTACCCTAAACCTTACCCTCACGACTAGACCTAACCCTGACACTAACCTAACACCTAACCCTAACCAGAACCCCTAAAGCTAACCCTGAACCCTATCCCTACCCCTAGCAGTAAACTTTAACCCTAAACCTAAGCCCAACCCGTAACCCTAATCCTATCCTTTTACCCTAAAACTAACCCCTAAACCTAACCGCTATACCTCACCCTAACTCTAACCCCAATCCTAATTCTAACCATACCCCTTCATAAAACACTAACTCCTAACCGCTAACCCTAACACTAACCAAAATCCCTAATCACTAATCCCTAACTCTAACGCTTAACCTTTACCCTAACCGTTAACCCTCACCCTAAATCTTAACACTGACCCTAACTTTAACCTTTAACTCTAAGCCTAACCCTTAACCCTACAGTACGGAAGACCCTTAATGCTAATGGGATCCCTTATCCCTAACCCTAACACTACAGCTAAACATAACCCTAACCTTGGATCCTTAAACCTAACCCCTAACACTTACTTTAACCCCAATCCCTAACCCTAATCCTAAGCATTAAACCTAACCCTATCTCTTAACCCTAACGCTAGCCCTTACCCTAACACCTAGATCTCACCTTAAATGTAACCTACCGCCTAATCTTAATCTTAATCCCTAATGCTAACACTAACCCTGAACCCTAAACCTACCCGTAACCCTTAACACTAACCCTATCCGTGAGCCTTAACCCTGACCCTAACCGTTACACGCACCCAAGCATTTAACCCTGACACTAACACTAATCCTTAACGCTAACCCTAACACTAAACCCTAACCCTAAGCCCAACACTTATCCCTATTCCTATCCCTTAACCCTAACCCTAACCCTAATACTACCCACTAAACGTAACCCTAACCGTGACCAGTAAACCTAACCCTAACCTCTAACACAAACCATAGCACATAACTCTAACCCTAAAACTAACGCTAACCCTAACCCTAACCCTAAACCCTAACACTTAACCTTAACCCTAAGCGTTAACTCTCACGCTAACCTTTAATCCTAACCCTAATCCTAATCTTCAACCCTAAACCTAACACTTAACCCTAACCCTGTACCAAACCCTAACCCCTCATCTTAACCCTAACCGTAAACCTCAACCCTAAACCCAAGTGTAACCGTTAAACCAGGAGTAATCTTTAATCCTAACCCTATTCCCTAAACCTAAGCCCTCAACTTAATACTAAACTTCATCCTTAACCCTAACCAGAATCCTAACCCTAAATCTAATTCTCAGACTTCTTGCTTTCTTAGAGTTTAGAAAGCCTGCAATCCTCCCATGCCATGCGTGAAAGGAGGCTCTACCACTGTGTCCTGCATGAAACCCACGGGCCCATACCCAGAGTATGATAGAGTGGGTTCCAGGGTACAATCCCAGCCCCCTAAACTCCCCCCGCCCGCCTAATGCAGACAGGGCCCGTGCGCTAAGCATAAACAATACCTTTAACAGATAACCCTAACCCTGAACATAACACCCAACCCTGTTCCTATTTCTCCCCTTAACACGTAAACCTCACCGTGCGCCTAACTTTAACTTCTTATCCTAACGTTAATGCATAACCCATTTCCTGAGAACAACCCCTATCCCATAATTCTAACCCTATCTCCTAGTCATCACTGTGACACCTAATCCCTAACCCTAATTCTAAACCGCTAACCCTAACCGTAACCCTACCTACAACCCTAACACTGACAGTAAACCTTACTACTAACACCAACGCTATGCCTAACAAAAACCCTAACCCTTGACCCTAACCCTTCACCCTAACCCTTCCCCCTAACCCCTAAGCCTTACCCTAACCCTTAACCCTAATCCTAATCCTAACCATTAAACCTAACCCTAGCTCTTAAAGCTAACCCTAAACCTTACCCTCACGACTAGACCTAACCCTGACACTAACCTAACACCTAACCCTAACCAGAACCCCTCAAGCTAACCCTGAACCCTATCCCTAACCCTAGCAGTAAACTTTAACCCTAAACCTAAGCCCAACCCGTAACCCTAATCCTATCCTTTTACCCTAAAACTAACCCCTAAACCTAACCCCTATACCTCACCCTAACTCTAACCCCAATCCTAATTCTAACCATACCCCTTCATAAAACACTAACTCCTAACCACTAACCCTAACACTAACCAAAAACCCTAATCACTAATCCCTAACCCTAACGCTTACCCTTTACCCTAACCGTTAACCCTAACCCTAAATCTTAACACTGACCCTAACCTTAACCTTTAACTCTAAGCCTAACCCTAACCCTACAGTAAGGAAGACCCTTAATGCTAATGGGATCCCTTATCCCTAACCCTAACATTACAGCTAAAAATAACCCTAACCTTGGATCCTTAAACCTAACCCCTAACACTTACTTTAACCCCAAACCCTAACCCTAATCCTAAGCATTAAACCTAACCCTATCTCTTAACCCTAACGCTAGCCCTTACCCTAACGCCTAGATCTAACCCTAAATCTAACCTACCGCCTAATCCTAACCTTAAGCCCTAATGCTAACTCTAACCCTGAACCCTAAACCTACCCGTAACCCTTAACACTAACCCTATCCGTGAACCTTAACCCTGAACCTAACCATTACCCGCACCCAAGCATTTAACCCTGACCCTAACCCTAATCCTTAATGCTAACCCTAACACTAAACCCTAACCCTAAGCCCAACACTTATCCCTAATTGTATCCCTTAACCCTAACTCTAACCCTAATGCTAACCCCTAAACCTAACCCTAACCGTGACCAGTAAACCTAACCCTAACCTCTAACACAAACCATAGCACATAACTCTAACCCTAAAACTAACCCTAACCCTAAACCTAACCCTAAACCCTAACTCTTAACCTTAACCCTAAGCGTTAATTCTCACGCTAACCTTTAATCCTAACCCTAATCCTAATCTTCAACCCTAAACCTAACACTTAACCCTAACCCTGTACCAAACCCTAACCCCTCATCTTAACCCTAACAGTAAACCTCAACCCTAAACCAAAGTGTAGCCGTTAAACCTAAGAGTAACCTTTAACCCTAACCCTAATCCCTAACCCTAAGCCCTCACCCTAACACTAAACTTCATCCTTAACCCTAACCATAATCCTAACCCTAAATCTGCTTCTCAGCCTTCTTGCTTTCTTAGAGTTTAGAAAGCCTGCAATCCTCCCATGCCATGCGTGAAAGGAGGCTCTACCACTGTGTCCTGCATGAAACCCACGGGCCCATACCCAGAGTATGATAGAGTGGGTCCCCGGGTACAATCCCAGGCCCCTAAACTCCCCCCGCCCGCCTAATGCAGACAGGGCCCGTGCGCTAAGCATAAACAATACCTTTAACAGATAACCCTAGCCCTGAACATAACACCCAACCCTGTTCCTATTTCTCCCCTTAACACGTAAACCTCACGGTGCGCCTAACTTTAACCTCTTATCCTAACGTTAATGCATAACCCATTTCCAGAGAACAACCCCTATCCCATAATTCTAACCCTATCTCCTAGTCATCACTGTGAGACCTAATCCACAACCCTAATTCTAAACCGCTAACCCTAACCGTAACCCTACCTACAACCCTAACACTGACAGTAACCCTTACTTCTAACCCCAACGCTATGCCTATCAAAAACCCTAACCCTTGACCCTAACCCTTCACCCTAACCGCTAAGCCTTACCCTAACCCTTAACCCTAATCCTAATCCTAACCAATAAACCTAACCCTAGCTCTTAAAGCTAACCCTAAACCTTACCCTCACGATTAGACCTAACCCTGACACTAACTTAACACCTAACCCTAACCAGAACCCCTAAAGCTAACCCTGAACCCTATCCCTAACCCTAGCAGTAAACTTTTCCCTAAACCTAAGCCCAACCCGTAACACTAATCCTATCCTTTTACCCTAAAACTAACCCCTAAACCTAACCCCTATACCTCACCCTAACTCTAACCCCAATCCTAATTCTAACCATACCCCTTCATAAAACACTAACTCCTAACCGCTAACCCTAACACTAACCAAAAACCCTAATCACTAATCCCTAACCCTAACGCTTAACCTTTACCCTAACCGTTAACCCTCACCCTAAATCTTAACACTGACCCTAACCTTAACCTTTAACTCTAAGCCTAACCCTTAACCCTACAGTAAGGAAGACCCTTAACGCTAATGGGATCCCTTATCCCTAACACTAACACTACAGCTAAAAATAACCCTAACCTTGGATCCTTAAACCTAACCCCTAACACTTACTTTAACCCCAAACCCTAACCCTAATCCTAAGCATTAAATCTAAGCCTATCTCTTAACCCTAACGCTATCCCTTACCCTAACGCCTAGATCTAACCCTAAATCTAACCTACCGCTTAATCCTAACCTTAAGCCCTAATGCTAACACTAACCCTGAACCCTAAACCTACCCGTAACCCTTAACACTAACCCTATCTGTGAACCTTAACCCTGACCCTAACCATTACCCGCACCCAAGCATTTAACCCTGATTCTAACCCTAATCCTTAATGATAAACCTAACACTAAACCCTAACCCTAAGCCCAACACTTAACCCTAATCCTATCCCTTAACCCTAACCCTAACCCTAATGCTACCCCCTAAACGTAACCCTAACCGTGACCAGTAAACCTAAACCTAACCTCTAACACAAACCATAGCACATAACTCTAACCCTAAAACTAACCCTAACCCTAACCCTAAACCTAAACCCTAACTCTTAACCTTAACCCTAAGCGTTAACTCTCACGCTAACCTTTAATCCTAACCCTAATCCTAATCTTCAACCCTAAACCTAACACTTAACCCTAACCCTGTACCTAACCCTAAACCCTCATCTTAACCCTAACCGTAAACCTCAACCCTAAACCAAAGTGTAACCGTTAAACCTAAGAGTAACCTTTAACCCTAACCCTATTCCCTAACCCTAAGCCCTCACCCTAACACTAAACTTCATCCTTAACCCTAACCAGAATCCTAACCCTAAATCTCATTCTCAGACTTCTTGCTTTCTTAGAGTTTAGAAAGCCTCTAATCCTCCCATGCCATACGTGAAAGGAGGCTCTACACTGTGTCCTGCATGAAACCAACCTGCCCATACCCAGAGTATGATAGAGTGGGTTCCCGGGTACAATCCCAGCCCCCTAAACTCCCCCCGCCCGCCTAATGCAGACAGGGCCCATGCGCTAAGCATAAACAATACCTTTAACAGATAACCCTAACCCTGAACATAACACCCAACCCTGTTCCTATTTCTCCCCTTAACACATAACCCTCACCTTGCGCCTAACTTTAACCTCTTATCCTAACGTTAATGCATAACCCATTTCCTGAGAACAACCCCTATCCCATAATTCTAACCCTATCTCCTAGTCATCACTGTGACACCTAATCCCTAACCCTAATTCTAAACCGCTAACCCTAACCGTAACCCTACCTCCAACCCTAACACTGACAGTAACCCTTACTTCTAACCCCAACGCTATGCCTAACAAAAACCCTAACCCTTGACCCTAACCCTTCACCCTAACCCCTAAGCCTTACTGTAACCCTTAACCCTAATCCTAATCCTAAACATTAAACCTATCCCTAGCTCTTAAAGCTAACCCTAAACCTTACCCTCACGACTAGACCTAACCCTGACAGTAAACTAACACCTAACCCTAACCAGAACCCCTAAACCTAACCCCTATACCTCACCCTAACTCTAACCCCAATCCTAATTCTAACCATACCCCTTCATAAAACACTAACTCCTAACCGCTAACCCTGGCACTAACCAAAAACCCTAATCACTAATCCCTAACCCTAACGCTTAACCTTTACCCAAACCGTTAACCCTCACCCTAAATCTTAACCCTCACCCTAACCTTAACCTTTACTCTAAGCCTAACCCTTAACCCTACAGTAAGGAAGACCCTTAATGCTAATGGGATCCCTTATCCCTAACCCTAACACTACAGCTAAAAATAACCCTAACCTTGGATCCTTAAACCTAACCCCTAACACTTTAACCCCAAACCCTAACCGTAATCCTAAGCATTAAACCTAACCCTATCTCTTAACCCTAACGCTAGCCCTTACCCTAACGCCTAGATCTAACCCTAAATCTAACCTATCGCCTAATCCTAACCTTAAGCCCTAATGCTAACACTAACCCTGAACCCTAAACCTACCCGTAACCCTTAACACTAACCCTATCCGTGAACCTAAACCCTGACCCTAACCATTACCCGCACCCAAGCGTTTAACCCTGACCCTAACCCTAAACCTTAATGCGAACCTTAACACTAAACCCTAACCCTAAGCCCAACACTTAACCCTAATCCTATCCCTTAACACTAACCCTAACCCTAACCCTAATGCTAACCCCTAAACCTAACCCTAACCTTGATCAGTAAACCTAACCCTAACCTCTAACACAAACCATAGCACATATCTCTAACCTTAAAACTAACCTTAACCCTAACCCTAAACCCTAACACTTAACCTTAACCCTAAGCGTTAACTCTCACGCTAACCTTTAATCCTAACCCTAATCCTAATCTTCAACCCTAAACCTAACACTTAACCCTAACCCTGTACCAAACCCTAACCCCTCATCTTAACCCTAACCGTAAACCTCAACCCTAAACCAAAGTGTAACCGTTAAACCTAAGAGTAACGTTTAACCCTAACCATATTCCCTAAACCTAAGCCCTCACCCTAACACTAAACTTCATCCTTAACCCTAACCAGAATCCTAACCCTATATCTAATTCTCAGATTTCTTGCTTTCTTAGAGTTTAGAAAGCCTGCAATCCTCCCATGCCATGCGTGAAAGGAGGCTCTACCACTGTGTCCTGCATGAAACCCACGGGCCCATACCCAGAGTATGATAGAGTGGGTTCCCGGGTACAATCCCAGCCCCCTAAACTCCTCCAGCCCGCCTAATGCAGACAGGGCCCGTGCGCTAAGCATAAACAATACCTTTAACAGATAACCCTAACCCTGAACATAACACCCAACCCTGTTCCTATTTCTCCCCTTAACACGTAAACCTCACTGTGCGCCTAACTTTAACCTCTTATCCTAACGTTAATGCATAACCCATTTCCTGAGAACAACCCCATCCTATAATACTAACCCTATCTCCTAGTCATCACTGTGACCCCTAATCCCTAACCCTAATTCTAAACCGCTAACCCTAACCGTAACCCTACCTACAACCCTAACACTGACAGTAACCCTTACTTCTAACCCCAACGCTATGCCTAACAAAAACCCTAACCCTTGACCCTAACCCTTCACCCTAACCCCTAAGCCTTACCCTAACCCTTAACCCTAATCCTAATCCTAAACATTAAACCTAACCCTAGCTCTTAAAGCTAACCCTAAACCTTACCCTCACGACTAGACCTAACCCTGATACTAACCTAACACCTAACCCTAACCAGAACCCCTAAACCTAACCCCTATACCTCACCCTAACT
The DNA here is from genome assembly GCF_041146395.1 of Eulemur rufifrons. Classification (NCBI taxonomy): domain Eukaryota; kingdom Metazoa; phylum Chordata; class Mammalia; order Primates; family Lemuridae; genus Eulemur; species Eulemur rufifrons. The sequence continues at coordinate 1,014,784 of NW_027182820.1, read as the reverse complement.
CTAACCCCAATCCTAATTCTAACCATACCCCTTCATAAAACACTAACTCCTAACCGCTAACCCTGGCACTAACCAAAAACCCTAATCACTAATCCCTAACCCTAACGCTTAACCTTTACCCAAACCGTTAACCCTCACCCTAAATCTTAACCCTCACCCTAACCTTAACCTTTACTCTAAGCCTAACCCTTAACCCTACAGTAAGGAAGACCCTTAATGCTAATGGGATCCCTTATCCCTAACCCTAACACTACAGCTAAAAATAACCCTAACCTTGGATCCTTAAACCTAACCCCTAACACTTTAACCCCAAACCCTAACCGTAATCCTAAGCATTAAACCTAACCCTATCTCTTAACCCTAACGCTAGCCCTTACCCTAACGCCTAGATCTAACCCTAAATCTAACCTATCGCCTAATCCTAACCTTAAGCCCTAATGCTAACACTAACCCTGAACCCTAAACCTACCCGTAACCCTTAACACTAACCCTATCCGTGAACCTAAACCCTGACCCTAACCATTACCCGCACCCAAGCATTTAACCCTGACCCTAACCCTAAACCTTAATGCGAACCTTAACACTAAACCCTAACCCTAAGCCCAACACTTAACCCTAATCCTATCCCTTAACACTAACCCTAACCCTAACCCTAATGCTAACCCCTAAACCTAACCCTAACCTTGATCAGTAAACCTAACCCTAACCTCTAACACAAACCATAGCACATAACTCTAACCCTAAAACTAACCTTAACCCTAACCCTAAACCCTAACACTTAACCTTAACCCTAAGCGTTAACTCTCACGCTAACCTTTAATGCTAACCCTAATCCTAATCTTCAACCCTAAACCTAACACTTAACCCTAACCCTGTACCAAACCCTAACCCCTCATCTTAACCCTAACCGTAAACCTCAACCCTAAACCAAAGTGTAACCGTTAAACCTAAGAGTAACGTTTAACCCTAACCATATTCCCTAACCCTAAGCCCTCACCCTAACACTAAACTTCATCCTTAACCCTAACCAGAATCCTAACCCTATATCTAATTCTCAGACTTCTTGCTTTCTTAGAGTTTAGAAAGCCTGCAATCCTCCCATGCCATGCGTGAAAAGAGGCTCTACCACTGTGTCCTGCATGAAACCCACGGGCCCATACCCAGAGTATGATAGAGTGGGTTCCCGGGTACAATCCCAGCCCCCTAAACTCCTCCAGCCCGCCTAATGCAGACAGGGCCCGTGCGCTAAGCATAAACAATACCTTTAACAGATAACCCTAACCCTGAACATAACACCCAACCCTGTTCCTATTTCTCCCCTTAACACGTAAACCTCACTGTGCGCCTAACTTTAACCTCTTATCCTAACGTTAATGCATAACCCATTTCCTGAGAACAACCCCATCCTATAATTCTAACCCTATCTCCTAGTCATCACTGTGACACCTAATCCCTAACCCTAATTCTAAACCGCTAACCCTAACCGTAACCCTACCTACAACCCTAACACTGACAGTAACCCTTACTTCTAACCCCAACGCTATGCCTAACAAAAACCCTAACCCTTGACCCTAACCCTTCACCCTAACCCCTAAGCCTTACCCTAACCCTTAACCCTAATCCTAATCCTAAACATTAAACCTAACCCTAGCTCTTAAAGCTAACCCTAAACCTTACCCTCACGACTAGACCTAACCCTGATACTAACCTAACACCTAACCCTAACCAGAACCCCTAAACCTAACCCCTATACCTCACCCTAACTCTAACCCCAATCCTAATTCTAACCATACCCCTTCATAAAACACTAACTCCTAACCGCTAACCCTGGCACTAACCAAAAACCCTAATCACTAATCCCTAACCCTAACGCTTAACCTTTACCCAAACCGTTAACCCTCACCCTAAAACTTAACCCTCACCCTAACCTTAACCTTTACTCTAAGCCTAACCCTTAACCCTACAGTAAGGAAGACCCTTAATGCTAATGGGATCCCTTATCCCTAACCCTAACACTACAGCTAAAAATAACCCTAACCTTGGATCCTTAAACCTAACCCCTAACACTTACTTTAACCCCAAACCCTAACCGTAATCCTAAGCATTAAACCTAACCCTATCTCTTAACCCTAACGCTAGCCCTTACCCTAACGCCTAGATCTAACCCTAAATCTAACCTATCGCCTAATCCTAACCTTAAGCCCTAATGCTAACACTAACCCTGAACCCTAAACCTACCCGTAACCCTTAACACTAACCCTATCCGTGAACCTAAACCCTGACCCTAACCATTACCCGCACCCAAGCATTTAACCCTGACCCTAACCCTAAACCTTAATGCGAACCTTAACACTAAACCCTAACCCTAAGCCCAACACTTAACCCTAATCCTATCCCTTAACACTAACCCTAACCCTAACCCTAATGCTAACCCCTAAACCTAACCCTAACCTTGATCAGTAAACCTAACCCTAACCTCTAACACAAACCATAGCACATAACTCTAACCCTAAAACTAACCTTAACCCTAACCCTAAACCCTAACACTTAACCTTAACCCTAAGCGTTAACTCTCACGCTAACCTTTAATCCTAACCCTAATCCTAATCTTCAACCCTAAACCTAACACTTAACCCTAACCCTGTACCAAACCCTAACCCCTCATCTTAACCCTAACCGTAAACCTCAACCCTAAACCAAAGTGTAACCGTTAAACCTAAGAGTAACCTTTAACCCTAACCATATTCCCTAACCCTAAGCCCTCAGCCTAACACTAAACTTCATCCTTAACCCTAACCAGAATCCTAACCCTATATCTAATTCTCAGACTTCTTGCTTTCTTAGAGTTTAGAAAGCCTGCAATCCTCCCATGCCATGCGTGAAAGGAGGCTCTACCACTGTGTCCTGTATGAAACCCACGGGCCCATACCCAGAGTATGATAGAGTGGGTTCCCGGGTACAATCCCAGCCCCCTAAACTCCTCCAGCCCGCCTAATGCAGACAGGGCCCGTGCGCTAAGCATAAACAATACCTTTAACAGATAACCCTAACCCTGAACATAACACCCAACCCTGTTCCTATTTCTCCCCTTAACACGTAAACCTCACTGTGCGCCTAACTTTAACCTCTTATCCTAACGTTAATGCATAACCCATTTCCTGAGAACAACCCCATCCTATAATTCTAACCCTATCTCCTAGTCATCACTGTGACACCTAATCCCTAACCCTAATTCTAAACCGCTAACCCTAACCGTAACCCTACCTACAACCCTAACACTGACAGTAACCCTTACTTCTAACCCCAACGCTATGCCTAAGAAAAACCCTAACCCTTGACCCTAACCCTTCACCCTAACCCCTAAGCCTTACCCTAACCCTTAACCCTAATCCTAATCCTAAACATTAAACCTAACCCTAGCTCTTAAAGCTAACCCTAAACCTTACCATCACGACTAGACCTAACCCTGACACTAACCTAACACCTAACCCTAACCAGAACCCCTAAACCTAACCCCTATACCTCACCCTAACTCTAACCCCAATCCTAATTCTAACCATACCCCTTCATAAAACACTAACTCCTAACCGCTAACCCTGGCACTAACCACAAACCCTAATCACTAATCCCTAACCCTAACGCTTAACCTTTACCCAAACCGTTAACCCTCACCCTAAATCTTAACCCTGACCCTAACCTTAACCTTTACTCTAAGCCTAACCCTTAACCCTACAGTAAGAAATACCCTTAATGCTAATGGGATCCCTTATCCCTAACCCTCACACTACAGCTAAAAATAACCCTAACCTTGGATCCTTAAACCTAACCCCTAACACTTACTTTAACCCCAAACCCTAACCCTAATCCTAAGCATTAAACCTAACCCTATCTCTTAACCCTAACACTAGCCCTTACCCTAACGCCTAGATCTAACCCTAAATCTAACCTAACGCCTAATCCTAACCTTAAGCCCTAATGCTAACACTAACCCTGAACCCTAAACCTACCCGTAACCCTTAACACTAACCCTATCCGTGAACCTAAACCCTGACCCTAACCATTACCCGCACCCAAGCATTTAACCCTGACCCTAACCCTAATCCTTAATGCGAACCTTAACACTAAACCCTAACTCTAAGCCCAACACTTAACCCTAATCCTATCCCTTAACACTAACCCTAACCCTAACCCTAATGCTAACCCCTAAACCTAACCCTAACCATTATCAGTAAACCTAACCCTAACCTCTAACACAAACCATAGCACATAACTCTAACCCTAAAACTAACCCTAACCCTAACCCTAAACCCTAACACTTAACCTTAACCCTAAGCGTTAACTCTCACGCTAACCTTTAATGCTAACCCTAATCCTAATCTTCAACCCTAAACCTAACACTTAACCCTAACCCTGTACCAAACCCTAACCCCTCATCTTAACCCTAACCGTAAACCTCAACCCTAAACCAAAGTGTAACCGTTAAACCTAAGAGTAACGTTTAACCCTAACCATATTCCCTAACCCTAAGCCCTCACCCTAACACTAAACTTCATCCTTAACCCTAACCATAATTGTAACCCTAAATCTAATTCTCAGACTTCTTGCTTTCTTAGAGTTTAGAAAGCCTGCAATCCTCCCATGCCATGCGTGAAAGGAGGCTCTACCACTGTGTCCTGCATGAAACCAACGGGCCCATACCCAGAGTATGATAGAGTGGGTTCCCGGGTACAATCCCAGCCCCCTAAACTCCCCCCGCCCGCCTAATGCAGACAGGGCCCGTGCGC